>NW_023654738.1:0-4482 GCF_015228065.2 Penaeus monodon
TTCCTCATGAGTGCAGCTGCTGGTGTAATTAAAGAGTTTTGCCTAATCCCTAAACTTATAGTTGATAGTGTGCTTGGTGTAAGTTGCCACGAAAGACAACAAAAAGGAGGAGATAATACCCAACACAACAACAACAACAAAAAACAACAGCAGGTTGCGAGTGAAACCAATATCCCCGCCGCCCGAAAGGATAAATCCTTGAAGGGTGCAGACGTCACCACGGGTTACGTCACTAACTCACATCACAGCTGTCGAGATAAGCGGCCTCGTGCGACGCGCCGCTTAATAGACCAGGATAAGGAAGAGGTGACAGCGCAATGTGGAGGAGGAGTCAAGTACTTACCATACCCTCCATCGGTATATATGCGCTAAAGAAGAAGAAGAAAAAAAACTTCCGGACGAAGTAAAATTAAGTTTGTTATATCAAAATCAGAGACGAGTGAAGAGTTTTTTTTTTTTAAGATAACAATAATCTCGAAGATGGTAATGATGCTATTAAATCACCCATGAAAATCTACTTCAAACCAAATGAGCGTGATTATATGGA
Source organism: Penaeus monodon (assembly GCF_015228065.2). Lineage (NCBI taxonomy): Eukaryota > Metazoa > Arthropoda > Malacostraca > Decapoda > Penaeidae > Penaeus > Penaeus monodon. Next base: position 548 of record NW_023654738.1, read on the forward strand.
AGGAATCTTAGATATACTCAATAAAAATCCGCTAATTAGCTGGAATAATCAAGGTGATATAACGAATCCTATTGAGATTGTGAATATTATTGATGTTCTCCGATTTATCGGTCGAGAGAACACCTCCTTAAATCCACCACACAAATTACCTGATGTTGTTCTGTTAGGGATATAGCAGGGATTCCTAAAGAACTTGTTTTGAGTATAGAGAACTCGATCACACATATTCATTAAAGAAAAAGAAAAAGAAAGAATGGTTGGAGGAGGAATCCATAATAAATAATGGATAATAATGATTATCATCGTTCAAACACACCCCCCTCCCTCCCTCCCTCCCATCTGTACTTCTGTATATAAAGCGCCGGGTGAACAGCGAGTTAGCTATTTTTCGCGCTGGTGTGCAGGTGTTCAGAAAGTTGATATTTGAAGAAAGAAGAAATACCCGGCAAGATGGATGCGAGTCCTCGGGAAGAATTGTCTCATCTCCGTCGGAGATCGGCTATGGCGTCTTACAAGCATAACATTATTCAGTCGCTTTGGGGGACGTATTAGCGGTTGACGAATCCTATGCCCGAACACTTTATGTCAATTTGCGGAAGAAGTTAAAGAACCGATCCGATACCATAGGACTTAAAAAGGAGATAGACCGCACCAGCAGGGTGCAAATACTATAGTCCATATATTTGCAAATTCAACGAGGTGTAAACTATTACAGTTAAGAAAAATGTTGAGAAAGTCTCATGCAACGCGATACTCTACTGCGTATAGAAGGGACAAAGATCAAGATCCTGTAGGAGACAAAAAGGAGATAGAGAGCATCAGCGTTTGGATTGCAGTGATGATAATGCTACATCCTGAAAATGATCTTAATAGCATAATTAGAAAAAAAAGTCTTACGTATCCTGATATTTAACCGCGTATAAAGGGCTCCGAATGGAGTATGCTGTGCTGCTGCTGCTGTCGGTGCTGGTGCTGTTTCCACCCGGCGGGGGGGGGGGGGGGGGGGAAGACCTCTCGTCGCCATCGTCGGAGCCGGAGTCGAGCCTGCCAGCCTGCCCGCCAGCCAGCCAGCCTGCCTACCTGCCGGCCAGCCTGTCTGCCTGCCGACCACCCTGTCTGCAACAACAAGTGAGAAAGAGAAAAGCAACTAGGGAGCTCGGTAATAGCAAAAAAAAAAAAAAGAAAGAAAAAAAAAGGAAGTTGGTGTTGTTGATGATGATTTTAATGGCTTCTCATACCCTCGGTTTCCCACGGTACCCAGGACAGGTTATCGCTAATGGCCTTTCCCCTCTACTTACCCTCGACTTCCCACGGTACCCTGGACCCTACTGGTAATCGCCTGTGCCAACATTGACCTGCGCCCAGAACGTAACGACAAAGGCAAAGTGCCCCCAGAGCAAGCGATTCCGACCCTTACCGTCAAATACTTTATAACTAAAAGTGAAATTACATCTTGATTATATTCAAAATGTTTGTAAAAAAAAATCCTTATTCTCATCACTATGTTTGTAATCATTATTACTGACGATATTGTAGTTATCCGATGTTCACGATTTAATTGTATTGACATATCCAGTGTCCGCGACCCAACATGTGACCACAGGACCCATACACTGCCTTAAAACAGAAACTCTGTACTGACATTTCCCACCAAAACCAATGTTGCCATATTCTATGTTTAGCGAATATTTTGTGAACCTTCAAAAACTCAGAGAGCCGAAGTCACTCTGCCTTCAGCATCGACTCGGTCAGCACCTCCGGGCTAGTACAGTGGTAACGTGTCGGCCTCTCATCCGAGGGGTCGGGGTTCGCGCCCCGCCCAGGCCCGAGAAGTTGCAACTGTCGCCCGGAGGTTACTGCTGTGGCTGGGCACCGCGGCGGGCAAAGACTCGGTTCAGCCGAGTCAGCAGCAGCTGACACACGTGAGCAAAATCAAGCAGACAGCATATCACACAAGAATATCCATTGTATCAAATGGAATCCAAACCAAACTTTAACTTAAACTAACTTAAAACTCCAGCTCCCGCAGCTCTGATCTAGAATAAACAGAAGAACTCTACCGATATTTTATTCACCCATCAGTTGTAACTATTACAATGATAATAATAATAATAATAATAATAATAATAATAATGAGACGGTGGTAGTTGCAGCAGCTCATGCTACTGCAGGAGTTCTCGGTGATAAGAGTAATGGTGATGATAATTTTTTTTTTTCAAGTGCCTTGTCCTACAAGGACGTTGGCGATCATGGATTTTCCATGATTTTCTTGGCAATTTAAACGGTGGTTTTGCCGTTGCCCTTCCGCCCGGTGTTTTTTAACGAGTCACCATCTCTATTTACCCGGTTCTGGGACCGTCACTGACTTGGTCTGGCTTGCCCACCCAGTGGCTAGGAAGGCAATCGAGCTGAAGTTCCTTGCCCATGGGAACAACGCGCCGGTCGGTGACTCGAACCCTCGAACTCCGATTGCCGTCATGACAGTCTTGAGTCCGATGCTCTAACCACTCGGCCACCGCAGCCTATATGATAATATTAATGATAATAATAATAATAATAAAAGAGGTGTAGAAGAAGAAGAAAAAAAGGAGGTGGTGATGGTAGAGGATGAGAAGAGGAACAAGAAAGAGGAGGAGGAGGAGAGGGAGGAGTGAGAGGAGGAGGAGGATTATGCCCAGGCTCTTCTTACAGCTGAGGAGGAGGAGGAGTTTATTCGGAGGGGTGAGTCGAAGCCAGTCTGTGTTAACTGCGAAGGAGAGAGCATCGCGCACCTCATAGCTGCCGCCCACCCGACGCCGCCGCCGCGAGTTTTGTGCAGTTCTTAATATCACTGGAGATAAGAAATGTAGTCGTAGTGGTAGTATGTGTGTTTTTCAAAGTAGTTATAAGATTAGTATTAATTGAACAAAGAATAATATGAAATTCTGTGAGTTTTTCTTTCTCGCAGTTTTTATTAAAAAAAAAAGAAAAAAATTGTGTTTTCAAATTAGTTATCAGATTAGTATTAACTGAAAAAAAAGTATTAAGTGCATGTTTAGTTACAACCAGTTAGGAAAAAAACGTGTATTAAGTGTTTATGTTATTTTCTTTATTGATAACAAAAAAAAACCTATTATCTACAAAACAAAAGAAAAAAGAAAATATAAAAAAAATCACTTTCACTTATCCCTTTTAATACTATTAATAATAATAATAATAACTTGTATGGTAAAGAAAGAAAGATTTTTATTTGTTCCAGTGGTTTTATTATTATTATAACTCAAGAATGGTATACATTTTACATGATTACATTTTTATAAAGTAAAGTATAACGAAAGAAAAAAATATTATCAAACACGATGGAACAAAATATTTTTGATATATTATTATTACATACTGAATTATATAATAATAATAATAATAATAATAATAATAATAATAATAATAATAATAATAATAATAATAATAATAACAACATTACGGCAATAACAATGATAATAACAAACAATCTTGAAAAACAAAACAAATCCTATTCATTCAATTCTTCTTTTTTTCGGTTGTTCTACCCTTTGCTTCTTCTTCTTTATCGTCCTCTTCCACCCTCATCTTTGCCTTCCTTCACCTCCTCCTCTTCTTTTTCTTTTCCTCCTCCTCCTCCTCCTCCTCCTCCTCCTCCTCCTCCTCCTCCCCCTCCTCCTCCTTCTCCTCCTCCTCTTCCTCCTCCTCCTCCTCCTCCCCCTTTTTCTTTTCCTCCTCCTCCTCCCCCTCCTCCTCCTCCTGCTCCCCCCTCCTCCTCCTCCTCCTCCTCCTTCCTCCTCCTCCTCTTCCCTCCCTCCTCCTCCTCCTCCTCCTCTCCCCTCCTCCTCCTCTCCTCCCCTCCTCTCCCTTCCCCTCCTCGCCCTCCTCCTCCTCCTCCTCCCCTCTCCTCCTCCTCCTCCCTCCTCCCCTCTCTCCTC
>NW_023654739.1:0-2500 GCF_015228065.2 Penaeus monodon
AATTTTATATAAATATATATATATATATATATATATATATATATTATATATATATATTATATAAGGTGGTTTATATATGTATTATATATATATATATATATAATATATATATATATATTATTATATATATATATATATAGACAACATCATCCGTGATGTATTTATATAATATACATATATATATATTATTTTAATATATATATATATATTCACACATATACACACAATATAACCATATAGTTATGTTGTTTTGAAATATATATTATATATATATGTATTATATATTCGAAAAATACATCTTACATAATGTATATACAATATACATATATATAATATATATATATATATAATATTATATAATACAACTATATATACCATATGTGTAGTATGTATTTTGTATATGTATATGTACATTGTATAATATAGTATATATATGAATGAATGGTAAATAATCTTACGTGATATACATATATATATATATATATTATATACTTTTACACAGAATGTGTATGTATGTGTGTGTACTTTTATAATTATACTTATATATGATGAATCTTCGTATGATAATATATATATATATTACAATATCAAATGTATGTGTTTTTATAATATATCTTATATATATATATATATATATATATATATATATATATATATATATATATATATATATATATATATACATATGTGTGTGTGTGTGTGTGTGTGTGTGTTGTGTGTGTGTGTGTGTGTGTGTGTGTGTGTGTGTGTGTTTGTGTGTGTGTGTGCGTTTGTGTGTGTGTGTGTATAAATACACATATATATGTGTATTATATGTATATATATACATATCTATTTATTTGCATATACATATGTGTGTGTAAGTATGTATGTATGTATATCTATCTATCTATCTATATATAAACATATATATATATATATATATATATATATATATATATATATATATATATTAAAATTTGTTATGTATCTCTCTCTCTCTCTCTCTCTGTCCTTCTCCCCTCTCTCTCTGTCTCTCTCTCTCTCTCTCTCTCTCTCTCTCTCTCTCTCTCCTCTATTACATTTATATCATCTCTATATTCTATCTTATCTCTTCTATATATCTATATATATATATACATAATATATATATATATATATATATATATATATATATATATATATATATATATATATATATATATATACATTTATTCCACTGCAGGAAATCGGCCTCTCTAAAATTCAATTTGAGGGGTTTAATTGGCAGTCTCACCCTTTGCTTGATTGGGATCCCCTTTCAAATCAACCCCCGGTTCGGCGCGGGACGTTTGGTGCCAGGGCCGATGATTTTCCCCTAGGACCCCCCGTTTGACTTCTAAGGGGCGTATGTCGTTTTCTCGCCATAAGGTCGGGTTTCGAGCGAGCAGTAAAAAGCGCAGGTTTTTACGACTGCCGTGAGGGGGAAAATTGAACCACAAGGGAGGATTTAAAGGGCTTAACCCCCGGGACCATCGCGGCAGTCATATATATATATATATTTTGGGGTTTTGTGTGTGATGTGGTTGTGTGTTGTGTGTGTGTTGTGGGGGGTGTGTTGTGTTTGTGTGTGTTGTGTGTGTGTGGTTTTGGGGGTGTGTGTGTTTTGTGGGTTTTGGTGCGTGTGGGGTTATTTTGTATATATAAAAAAACTTTACACACATTATATAATAATATTATATATAATATATATATATATATTTTAAATAATATTTTATATATATATATATATATAAAATATTTATATATATATATATTTTAATAAAAGGGGCCCGGGGTGGCCCGAGGGGTTTAGAGCACCCGGATCAAAATTGTAACGACGGCAATCTGATTTCGAGGGTTCGATTTACCGGCCGGCGCGTTGTTCCCTTTGGGCAAGGAACTTCACCTCGATTGCCTCCTAGCCACTGGGGGGCCCAAAGCCAGCCCAAGTCATGCGGGTCCCAAGCCCGGATAAATAATGATTATCTTAAAGGTAACACCGGCAGTCGCCGTGGAAAGAATGGAAAACCCTACCACGTACTCACCCCAGACATCACAACATGAAAAACTACAATTAAGTATCATGCAGTGACCACGGCGACTCAAACATGAACCTACCGTAAAGAAAAAAAGAAAAGAAAAAAAGAAAAAAAAAAAGAAAGAAAGAAAGAAAAAAAAAAATATATATATATATATATGTGTGTGTGTGTGTGTGTGTGTGTGTGTGTGTGTGTGTGTGTGTGTGGTGTGGTGTGTGGTTGTGTGTGTGTATACCCTACACCACACACACACACACATGTGTATATATATGTATGTATACATTATAATATAATATATATAATATTTTATATAATATTAAAATATATATACATACAATATATTCATAACGAATATCACCATACTAACCAAATGTGTGTGTGTGAATATATGTATATATGAAAATTATATTTGTATGTTAATATATATATATATAATTAATTATATATATATAGAAATTATA
>NW_023654740.1:0-4482 GCF_015228065.2 Penaeus monodon
TTTCCCGGCCCCTCCGACACAAAGCCCCTTTAACAAAATACAACATGCGATAGTTGACTCCCCAGGGCACTTCGCCCTTACTGTAAGGTTGATTCACTAAAATTTCCCCTGCTAAACTGCTAAAGGCAGGGAGTCAAACCTAGGTACGGGCTTGCATCAGGCTTGCTGCCATCTGGCAGCCCTTTTCCCCCTATGTTGAGGGGCATGGTCACCCTTTTGAAGGGGAAAGGGGATCTTGGGACTGTAACACTTTTTGGGGCATCACACTGCTCAGTATACCAGGAAAGGGTTTCGCCCAAATTTTTCTAAAGGGTCCGCACCACCTACTGAGGCATCAGAGCCGGAGCATCTATTAACTCCTGGCAATCCATAAAAAACCATATCTTAGCACTTCGATTCATTTGGGAAAACACCGCGTGAGTTCGGTCGGGGGCTGCTCACACCTATACACCTAAAGAACGCTTTAAATCAGGTATCGGGAACGTTGGGAGATCCTGATTTGGGGGGAATTCTGAAAACGGATTTTTGGCCAAATAGAAAGTTTATATACGGTCTAAAAGTGTTTAAAAGCGTACTGGGCTGTCCAAAATTCTCCCTGTTACTCGGGGGTGGGGCAAGGCTGTGTCCCTTGAACCAACTATTCAACACCTGCAGGACAAGCTACTAGCCAAAGTCATGGGGGCAACACTGGGCATATAAAATCTCAGCCTTTATTTTTCCCAAATGATGTTGCTATCCAATCTGAGCCCCCTGTAACACTGGGGCGGTTTGATCCTAAAAATGAGGCAACCCTTGGGCCAAAGGGGTCTCCGGGCCCCAAGACCAAATTCGGCCTTTTTTGGGGGAACCTGTTCATCGTTTCTGCTTGCGTGAGGACGTCGAAGTCACGAGAGCTTTGCATCCCTTGGTAGTGTACCATGTCCTGGTTTAAAACCCAAAAAATTCGTAACAGATTGGCCTAGCAGCAAAGCCGAATTCGATCAACAAAAGAATTTTGGAGAGTGTACCTTGCAAATACCAAACTACGTGTTTTTAAGGCCATATACTGCCATTTTGCTTTATGAACAAAAACCCAGACGCATCTAGTGCCTTGGAAATCTTGTCTTGATGCCTATTTAAAAGTCCCTTTCCCCCGGGTATGGAGTACAGTTTGGGGGGACCTGTGCCCCCAAAGGCTACAAAACCCTAGACTGGGGATGGAAAATGTTACTTGCATAAAATTCGAGACCGCCAACTCAGGTTTAGCTTTTTCCCTATGGGACCCCGCCCTCGTTATCTCTTTTTCGAGACATTTTGGGGGGAGGATGCCTGTGGGAAGTCTTTGGAGGTCTGGGTTGGAAACTCACCAGTCTGTTGCAGAGTTAAAGATGGGCCGAAGACCTCCGGGAAACCCCCTGACCCTCCATAAAAATGATGATGAATGTGTGTGTGTGTGTGTGTGTATAAAGGGAGAGAGAGATAAAAACTGGTTGATGAATAATGGCTAGATAATGAAAAATAGATAGGAATAAAAAAATATAAATTGTTTTCTATATTTATTTATTCGCAAAAGTGGTTAGTACATTTTTCGAAATTTTTAAAAGACATTCTGATCACTTATGAAAATAGGTAATAAATTTTTATGAGACAATATATCATTGAAAAAAAAAAAAAACACAAAACACACACAAACACCCACACACACACACACACACACACACCAACAAACACACACAACCACCACACACACAAAAAAACACACACACACACCCCCCCCCACACAAACACAACAAACACAAGCCACACCACACACACACCACACATAAAAAAAAAAAAAATAATATATGTATATATTATTATTAAAAATATATATATTAAAAATATATATAATATATATATATAATATATATTTGTGTGTGTGTGTGTGTTGTGTGTTTTTGGTGGTGTGTATACATATATATTGTGGTCGTTCATATTAAAAAATATATTATATATTAATATATATATTTATAATATTTTATATTATATTTATAAAATAATAAATTTATATATAAATTTTATAAATTTTATATATATATATAATTATATATATAAATATATATAATGAATATATATATATATATATATATTATAATATATAAAATATATATATATATATATATATATATTTATAAAAAATATATATATTTTAAAATTATATATTTTATATAAATATATATTATATAATATTTTATTAATTATTATATATATAACCAAATTTCTCGCAATACTTTTTTGAAAGCACACACAGACACCGCGCACACCCCACACACCACACACACACACAAACACACAACACACAAAGAACCACACACACACACACACCCCCCCAAACACCAACAAAAACACACAACACACACCACACACACACACACACACACACACCCCAAAAGGAAACCACACACACACACCACACAAAAAGACACCCCCAAAAAAAAAAAAAATATAAATTATAATATATATATATATATATATATATATATAATATATATTTTTATATATATATTTTAATATATATTATATAATAATTTATTAAAATAAATTTTAAAATTATAATAATTTAAAAAATTATATTAATATATATATTATATTATTATATATAATAATATAATATATATATATCTATAAATAAAAATATATATTTTGTGTGGTTGTGTGGGTGTGCCTTTGTGGGGCACCCCCAAAACACACACACCACCACACAAACACACATTATAATATTATATATATATATTATATATAATATATATATATATATATATATATATATAAATGTTATTATATATAAATATATTTTTTTGTATTCAATTCAGATAATAAAGGTCGACAACTCCTTGGGTAAAAGTCCTCGCTGGTTGAGGGACTTCATCTAGTTTTGGCTGTTTTCGGCTACCAGGGGTCCCTGGGGGGTGGAGATTTGGGAGCTCTGACTTTTTTGATTTTTTCAGTCTGGGGCACCTCCCCAAAGCTTTGCTAGGGGAGTGACTACAGCATTCAAAAAGATCATATCTTCCTCGTCAAAGAGGAGATTATCGTCTCTTGGGAAGGTTTTTTGCAAGTTCTTTAAACCTTTTTCCTGCATTTTTAATTTTTTCAAAAATAATTTTTTTTGGAATATCCGTGTCAACTGTGGAGGGGCTTCCTTCCTCTTGGAGGTGGGATCTTTTCTCTTTTTTTCCCTCCTAGACATGGGTGCCTGGGGAAGGAACAAAGCTGGTCCTTTTTAGAAACCTTTTGTCGCCTCTTCCCTGGCAGAACACCCCGCTACAGGCAGATGTCCTTGGCCATTTGGGACATTTTGCTTCTTGTGTACCTTGCTACAGACCCCACATTTAGGTTGGCCTGCGCTGGCTGGTGGGACGTTCTTGGCATTAAAGCATCGAAGTGGCTCAGATACATATTTTTTTAGTTACTCAAATAAAGGGGTAGTGATTGGGGTTTTCCTTTCAAGGTACCGGATTTGCCGGGTTTTGGCTCTTCCCTTTCGGGAAGCGTCCCGACCGTGGGTGTATTGATAGATACACATCATATCAAGTGAGAACCCGCCCCGCAGCATTTTATCTCCTATTGTCGGGATTCATGTCAAGAACACCTTCCTCCCAAACTTTGCTCCTTGGGTTTTCCCGCAGGAAATTCAGGTACTTGGTCTTTGGGCTGATATCATGCCCTGGGCTCTGGCAACCCGGATCAACAACCGGGTTCTTTAAAAATTTATCAAATTGGTAGGGGGGTAGGAAGGGAAAACTGAGAGTATCAGAGGCTCCCTATTTTGGGGGGCTGGCCCTGGAAGGCCCGCACGGAGTTCATCTGCTGGACAAACTCATGGACAGATATGTTTTTGGGAGATTCATTTTACAGAGTCACCCGTGCTTTTGATTTTCTCTTGCCCTAGAAGCCGTTGGTTCAAATGCATTTCTCGCCAAAAACTGTAAGCCACAAATAAACCCCCACGCACACACCACACACACACCACACACCACACACACCAACACACACACCACACAACACCCCCCCACACACACAACACCACACCACACCCACACACAACAACAAAAACCACACAATATTTGGCCTTGATGGTTTGCATTTTATCCCTTGTTGCTACAAAATAATTTGACATGAACGTATCTGGAAATCGATGCAGAGAGAAGCCCGAAACTTTTCACAAAAATTTTTCTTTGTTATTAAATAATTACCAAACATGGTTTTCATGTTCACGTTGTAGATAAACGATTCCGCTTTTTATTTTCTGTATTGCTTTTTTGGTCAGATGAGTAATATGCATTATTTCAAAAAAAAATAAAAACGTATAAACTCGAATGATAAACCTTAAGTGGGGAAAAGGGTTAAAAAGACCGTAACTTTATAACCCGTTAAAAAAGCTAATTGTTGTCATGTGCATGGGCCCTCACTGGGGGGAGGTGAGGCGGGGGGGGGGGGGGGGGGGCCCCCCCAAGAGCCCCA
>NW_023654741.1:0-4481 GCF_015228065.2 Penaeus monodon
ATTTTATATTATATTTTTATTTCTATTATCATATATATATATATATATTAATATTTTTATTTTCTTTTTTTATATTTTTTTAAAAACCAATTTGTATATATGTTTATTTGTTAATTTTAATTTTTTTGGTTTTATTTGTATTTTGTTATTTTGTTTTGGTTTTTTGTTATTGTTTGTTTTGTTTATGTGTTTATTTGTAATTTGTTTGTTTTTGTAATTATTTTTTAATTTGTTTTTATTGTTTTTGTTGTAATTTATTTTTTTTTAATTTTATTATATTATATTTTTATTATTTTTTTTTTTATTTTTTTGTAGTTGTATTTGTTGTTGTTGTTTTATGTTGTTTTGGGGTTTAGTTGTTGTATGTAGTATGTTTTTGTTGTTTTTTGTATGTATTTTGTATTTTAAACTTATCCCTAAAACATTATGTATATATTATGTTTATGTTATGTAAAAGGTATAAATGAAAAGGAAATTTTCCAAAATACGATATTATTTTTATTCCAAAAGTGTATTTATAATTACCATACCCATACATATTAATACTATGCTTATTTTTCTATTCTTTTATTTTCTTCTTCAGTGAGATCCTATGATTTAAAAGTTTTTTGCATAGAAACTTTTAAATACTGTAGGACTTGACCTGAAAGGGGAAAGATTTGGAAATTTTCATAACCAGCCTTAAAAAGAAATCCATAAAGTTTTTTTTGGGGAATTTTCCTTGTGGGAATTAATTTTTTTTTTTCCCCCTTTCTTTTTTTTGCTAGTTTAGATCTGCACAGTTTTTGGTATGAAAGAAAAATGCATATTGCTTTTTTTTTTCCTTTTTTTTTCAAATGTTTTTAAAAGGAAAACTCCTTATGTCTTCGGGGACTAAGCTCGCCCAAGATTGTCTCGGGCCCCCCCCACTCTAGTCCTCAGTGGGCCCAAATGAATGGACCCTTTCAACATACGTGGCCTCGGAACCTACTATTATTTGTTTGTTTTGTATTATCCCTTTTTTTTTTTATTCTGGTTTGGCGTACTAAAGGCAGAATTTAAAAAGGACAGTTGGGGGTGTAAAAATTTAGTTTTAAAAAAAACTTTGTTTTTTCCAAGCGGGGAAAATCTTATTTTGATAATATAAGTAAAAAAAAAAAATACACATAAAATAAATTATTTAAAGATTTTTAATAAAAACATGTATTGGGTTTTTAAAGGATTTCTTTAAAAAATTGGGGAAAAAGGAATGTTAGTTGATTGGGGGGGCTTTTCTTTTGAATCATGTTCGGTCATGTAAAACTTTGTAAAAAATTTTGTCAATAACTGACAACCATTTCTGCCAAAACTATGAAAGTGACCGACTGCCCCAGCATGCGACCACACTTGAAGACGGGAGGGGTGTCATCCCAGTTCTACAATTTTGTCTTTTTGGGACCTTTGTCTTTACCAACTGCAAGCTTTTATATACCCCTTTCTGAATCTTTTTAAACCCCGAACCCTTTTGATGTATTTAATTTTTAAACCCAAAGATGTCAGTTGTTTTTTTTTTGTATTTATTTACAAATCAGTGTCAGCTGTGAACATGAATATGCATTTTCAGGAAAAACTGACCAAAATGCCATTTGAAAAAGGGGAGCCCAGTTCTTGCTTAGAATGTGGATAGTACAAAAAAAACTTTTAGAAAATTTTTGATATAAACTTTTTACTTTGGGGCTTAGGTGAATCTTTACAAAATATATAACAAAAATGGGTTTTATTTGTTTTTATTTTTTTTTTAAATGGGGGGAATTTTTAGCCCCATTTGCAAAAACGATATGCAGAACCCTTTTTAAAACACATGTTAGGTGACTAAATTTGATTCGGTTTTGGAATAGGGTTTTATTTTACTTTATACAAATTTTCATGGGTTGCCACATTTTGGGGTTGGACTTTACTTTTATTTAGTTTTTTTTATTTTTTTTTAAGGATCATGTTACTTTTCAGCTTTTAAGTGTGCTTTAAAAAACTAAGTAGGGCTTTTTTTTATAAATGTGATCGGGATTACTTTTAAGTTCTAAAATCTCGGGGGGGATTTTGGAAATTTTGTAAACTTTTTGATTTAGATATGATTTTTTGCCCCGAACCATAATTTATTTTTCATTTTATTTTGATGTTCTCGAATGCCCCTTGGGGTTTTTAAAAAAAATACTCTTATTATACTTTTGATTTGAAAACCCAAGTATTTTTTATTACATTAATTTTTTTTTTTTTTTAAAACAATTTTTTTGATAAAATTGGGATTATAAAAATGCATTGACTAATGGCACAGTAAAATTAAAAAGTGATCGCTTTGCTGTAGAGCCAGGCATGTTATAAAATTTACTGATTGGCATAAAATATTTTGCAAAAATTTTCCCCGAACTATTTTCAAAGGTAATTTTCCCAAAGTACTCAAAAAGAAAGTACAGCAAATAAAACATGGGGTTGGGGAAAAACAACAAAACCCCATTTTTAGTTTGGGGTTTTATTACATTTTTGATATATTTTTTAAATTATCTAAAGGGGTTTTTGGTACTTTTAGAGGGAAAAATTTAGGATTAGATTTCTTTTAAGAACCAGGAAAAGGTATTATTTTACTATTTTTGGACTTTTCTGTAGGGAAAGATTACGGTTTGGTATGCGAGTCTTTTTGGGAACACAATCACCGCAGTCTAAAGCGGGAAGGTTTGGGAAAATCTTAAGTTTTGTATGTGGCTTTGGGAAAACGGAAAGAGAAGAGAGAAAAAAGGTAAAAAAGTCAAATTTTTTTTCTTTTTTTACGTTTTTTTTTTTTTTTTCTTTTGCTAAAGTGTTTCATGCTGTAAAAGTTATATTTTGAGTTTTTATTTATTATAATTTATTTATTGCAGTATTTTTTTTTAGTCCTTTTTATAATTGTTTTTCCCGATTTTATTCCCACTTTGAAATGCTATCATGGTTTTCAGCCAAAAGAATTCGCTGTGAAATGAAATTTTACCATGATGTTTTTTTTATTCAAATATCCTAAAACCCGTGTGGTTTTAAAATTTCACCCAGTGTGTCTGTTTTGGGGGGAAATGATTTTGCTTAAAAACATTAAAGGATTATTGTAGGGAGTTTAGTTACCAACCCAATGGTTGAAATTGAAAAGGGGCCCAAAGTATGCCTTTTTTTCCCTTAGCGTGATTACAGGGGTATTCTGAGATTTTATAAACTTTAACTTGTGGTGTTGTCAAGACCGTTTTTTTCTTTTTTCTTTTCTTTGTTTTATAGTAGCTGTTTATATGCTTTTCAAGATTATTATACTGTGATTTTTTTTTTCCCCGTTCATATCTTTTTGTGAAAAGATTGAAGAAAGACAGTAGATGCACCTTTAAGAAGATGTTGACATTTTTAGTTTGATTTTTTGGTTGTCTAGATTTCATTTATCAAATTATACAATTTTTTGGTTGTGACTCGCATTCACTACCGAGGGAAAAAAAAAAAAGGAAAGAGTCAAGGGGGTCCCTTGAGTTCAGCTTTATGTAGTGATGTGATGTACATTTATAGATGATTTTTTAAAAATAAAGTAGCTTCAACTTTTCCAGTTTAAACAATTGTCCTCCCTGGTCCACTGTATTGATGTAACTGTTGGAATTCCCTATCCCCCCTTCTTGAACCCTGTTGGGGGGAAATGCTTTCTGTTAAAAGGGTTTTCTTTTTAGGGGGGGGGGGGGGGGCAACCCTTCCAGGGCCCTCTTTTTTTAAAAAACTTTTAGGTTAGCCAAATGGGTTTTTTGGCCTTAATGTGAAAAAAATTCACCCTATAAAAAATTCAAAAAAAAGGGGAAATTTTTTTTTGTTTTGTTTTTTTCGGTGTACAAATTATTATTAGAATATTTTTTCCCTACTTTTTGGGAATACATACCTCCAAGTTTCTCTCTCTCAGTCAGCCGATTGCCACTGCTTTCTTTTTTTTAAGGCTAGAGTGTTGAGTATGGAAACGTTATATTGACCTTGCTAGGAACCCCAAGGGATGGCCAAACAAGTGGGAATTGGGTGGGTTGAAATGACCAAGTGACTTGAAATTAAACTCCAAAAACAGACTGCCTAATGGGGGACCAAAAATTTCATCTCATCTTTGTGAGACCCCCTTTTTAACTGATACGTCACCCCGGGGAACGCACATTTGTGTTACATTTTCTTTTAAAATCAAGTTACTGTAAAGTTATCCTATCTACAAACCTTTTGTGATTTTTGTACTAATTCTTCCTTTAACTATTGAGATTAGGGGTTGGGGACTATGCTGTTTCCACTTTTTTTCCCCGTGATAGTCATCCAAAGGAACTTGAGCAATCATACTTTTAAAAAAAAATTTTTTGGGGGGCAATTCTTTTTCCTTTTCTAATTTTTTTAAGGGTTTTTTTTTGGTGGGGGTTTTTTTAATTTCCCTTATTTTACAAAATAATCTTTTTAAACCCCTTTGGGGTTTTCTGGGATTTTTCTTGAAAAATAAGGGGTAT
>NW_023654742.1:5000-29805 GCF_015228065.2 Penaeus monodon
GAAGCTGTTTAAAAGCAATGGAACAGGTCCGCGAGGGGGAAAAAAAAAACATTTTCAATCGTTTGCAAAATTTGGATTCCTTTTCCTTTGTTTATTCCTTTTTTTACTCATCTGCGAAAACGTTTTTTCCTTTTACATTGCAAGACGGGGATTAATTATCAACTGTTCGCACAACCCCCTTGATAATCAACCCGCCTATATTAAAATGGCCTACCCAAGCACGTTACGTATTCATTGGTGAACACAATCGGAAAAAGGTGATCTTTTCCTTCTCCGGCTTTAAATTTTCCCTAAATTTTACAAGGGCAAAACCCGGAAAAGTTTTAAAAAATGAAGAAAAAAGGTTCTATTCATTTCTGATAAGGGCCGGAAAGATCCCAAAAAATTTTTAAACATTTTCGAATCATCGAAAAGGGACTAAGTTCTGTGATTAAAAATTTCCCAAAATTAAACCGAAATGTTTTAAAAGGGTTTTTTATCTTTTTATATCATAAACCTTTCCCCTTTGACTTTTTGGCCTTCACCCCGCCCTGATTACCCCTTATATTTTCTCGTGCTATATTTTTTTGTTAAGTTTTCTTTTTATTTCTTTTCAGTTATTTGATTCCCTGATGAGGTGATTTTAAACGAGTTCGAAAAGTTCGATTAAATTAATTTATTTTTTGCGTTTCCCTTTTATATTTTTACCATTAAGTGTTTGTGTTTTAATTTATATAATATATATATATTATATAATATAAATATTATATAAATTTATACTATATAATAGATAGAAAATAATAGTAGATT
Source organism: Penaeus monodon (assembly GCF_015228065.2). Classification (NCBI taxonomy): domain Eukaryota; kingdom Metazoa; phylum Arthropoda; class Malacostraca; order Decapoda; family Penaeidae; genus Penaeus; species Penaeus monodon. The sequence goes on from NW_023654742.1 coordinate 5,790, forward strand.
GTGTGTGTGTGGTGTGTTGTGTGTGTGTTGGGTGTGTGTGTGTGTTCTTGTTGGCCCCCCTGGGATAGTCCGCCTGATCTCACCCCCCCTCGGTACTTTTGTTGCCCTCATTTCCCCGGGTTCCCCCGTTATCTCCCTCCTCTTTCCCCCTCACACTGATGATGGGAATCCACACACAACACCATGCGCACACACACCACACAAAAAATATATTATATATATATATATATATAATTTTTATTAATATTATATATATATAATAAATTACATATAATACGTGTGTGCTGTGGGGGTGTGGTGTTGTTGGTGTGGTTGTGTTGGGTTTTTGGGGTGTGGGTGTGTGTGTTGTGTGTGGTGCGGGTGCGTGCGTGCTGCGTGCGGCGTGTGCGTTGGGGGTGTTGGGGTGTCTATAATTTTAAAATATATATAATATATTATATAAATTTTTAATATAATAATTGATATATATACATAATTTTAAATTTTAATATATATATAATAAATTTATATATATACACCACATACCACGTAAAATATATTATTAAAATTATATTTTTTATTATATGTATATTAATTTAATATTATGTGTGGTTTTGTGTGTGTGTGTGTGTGTGTTGTGTGTGGGGGTTTGGGGGTGTGTGTAGTGGTATGTGGTGTGCGTGCTGTTGTTGTGGGGTGTGTGTGTGTGTTTTGTGTGGTGGTGTGTGTTTTGTGGGTTTTGGTGTGTGTGTGTGTTTGTGTGTGTTTTTTCGTTTTTTTTGGTGTGTTGTTTGTTTGTGTGTGTGTGTGTTTGGTGGTGTGGTGTGTGTTTGTGTGTTGGTGGTGTTTGTGCGTGTGTGTGGGGGTTATATATATATAATATAATATATATAATATACAATTTTTTATATATATATTATATAAAAACAACACACACACACTCACAACACCACAAAACCAACACACACACTCAACCCCCCACACACCACCACTCACACACACACACACAACACACACACACACACACACACAAACACCACACCCACACACACCACAAACCCCACACCCCATTTTATTATAATATGTTATATATTTTTAATATTATATATAATATATATATATATATATATAATCACTTAAACCCCCCACCGAGGACGGTTCCCATAGTTACGGAAAACTTTACGAGAATCTCTTCATTGTTTGCGTCAAACGGGTTTTTCTTCGAATTTTTTCCTTTTTCTTTCCTTTCCCCTCTGGCTGGAGCTGCAGGGGAGAAGATAAAATCGGGAAAGGTTAAAAAAACAAAAATGGGATATTCGTTTTAATATGAGAGTTGCAACGTAGGGGAAAATATAAAGAAGGGGAAGGGGAAAAAAAAAACATGTGGGTTTAAATTTTTAAAATGTTGAGATCGGGATGAAATAAGTTTACAATGTTTTTAATTTTGATGGGGAAAACAAAACGATATATAATATATATATATATAATTTTATATATATTATATAATATATATATATTATATATACACCATGCGTGTGTGTGGTGTGGTGTGTGTGGGGTGTGTATATATTTAATTTTTATATATACATATATTTTTTTTATACATATATTGTATATATAAATTAATATATATATTATAATATTTTATAATATAATACATCACACTCACAAACAAACACCACACACCCGCATGGATGTGGATAAAAATTTATAAATATATAATATATATATATATTATTAATAATATATGTGTGTGGTTTTTGTTGTGTGTTGGTGGTGTGTGGGGTGTGGTGTTTGGTGTGAGGTGTGGGGTTTTTGGGGTGTTTTTGTGGTGGGTGTTGTGTGTGGGGTGTGTGTGTGTTGGCATTTAAAATATAACATACTTTTGTACAACACAACACACACACCACCACCCCAATAAATATATTATTATATATAATTATATATATAATATATTATATATGAATTTTTTACAAACCCCTGGTGGTGTGGTGTGTGTTTTTTTGTGAGTTTGTGTGTGTTATATATATTAATTATATATATATATATATATATTAAAAAATTTTTTTTATTATATATAATATATTATTAAAAATAAATATATATATAAATATTGTATAATATATACAATAAAACACACACACACACACCAAAAAACACCACAAAACAAAACAACACACACCCACCACACACTTTTTATATATATATATATTATATATATATATATATATAATTAATATGTAAACATGTATACATTGTATATACAATAAACATTTTCAAGTTGCATGTACATGTGTTGCTATATGTATATGATATTTTTTGTTATATATATATATATATATATTATATAATATTATGGGGTGTGTGTGTGTGTGTGGTTGTTTGGTTGTGTGTGGGTGAGTGTGTGTGTGGAGGGTGTGTGGGTGTGTGTGTGTGTGGTGTACAATATCCCAAAATTATACAACAATTTTACATACAACCACACACACACACAACCCAAACACACACACCCCCAACACAAAAACACATATAATAATATAAAATTATATTATTATATATAATTATATAAAATTATTATAAATTTTAATAACCCAGCGTGTGGGGTGTGTTGTTTGGAGTGTTATTTAATATATATTATATATAAAATAATATTATATAATATATATATACAAAATTAATAAAATATACTTTAAATAAAAAATTTTTATTATATGATATAATTATATATAAAATATATACACACACACACACACACCACACCCAAAAACACACCACACACCAACACACACACACACACACACAAACTAATATATATATAATATATATATATTATATATATATATTAAAAATTATAATTAAAAAATTGTTTTAACAGTATACATATGAATACAAATATACAAAAACAATGCTTGCGTCATTTTTTATGTATTATTAATGATATATTTGTGTATCTTCTTTTTTTAACGGTAGGTTCATGTCTGAGCCGCCGGGGTCACAGCATGATATTAATTGTAGTTTTCATGTTGTGAGCTCTTGAGTGAGTAGGGTGGGGTCCTCATTCCTTTCCAAGAGAGTGCCCGGGGTTACCTTTTTTGGTAATCATTTCTCTATTTTATCCGGGTTGGGACTACATGACTTGGGGTGGCTTTGGGCCCCCCAGTGGAGGTAGGCAATGAGGTGAAATTCCTTGCCCCCGGGAACAACGCGCCCGGGCCCTGACTCGAACCCCCGAAATAGATTCCGCGTGACTCTTGAGTCCGACGTTAAATCATTCGGTCACCGCGCCTTGACGATCATGGGCTTTCCCGTTTTTCTTTGGGAATTTAGAGCGGGGTTTTGCCTTTCCTTTCCCCCCGGTGTTTTTTTTTTTTTTTTTTTTTTTTTTTTTTTTTTTTTTTTTTTTTTTTTGAGTCCCATCTCTATTTACCCGGGGACGCTTGGCTGGGTTGGCCCCGGGGGTAGGAGGGAAACGAGGGGGAAATTCTTGCCCAAGGGAAACAAAGCGCCGGCCGGGACTCGAACCCCCGAACTCAGTTCCGTGTGACAGTCTTGAGTCCCAGCTCTAACCATTTGGCCATATTTTTATATATAATTATAATTATTTTATTATAATATATATAATATATAATTATAATGTGTTGTGGGTGGTGTGGTGGTGGTGTGGTGTTGTGTTGTGTGTGTGGGTGTGTGTGGGGGTGTGTGTGTCAGGGAAAGGTCAGAACGTCCCCACATAAAACCCCACTTTATAGCAAATAATGGACTAACTGGCAAAATAAAAGCCACCCTTTATGCGTGCGGCCTCTAATTTTTGAGTGATTTGATGCCACATTTGCTTCATTAATTTCAAGAATGCTTGGGCCCTGAGTGAACATCAAAAATGATAAGGAAAATTGTATTTTGAAAACGGCAAGGGTCGCGAATTGAGGGACGTTACAAAACCCGCCTTTGGGAAGAAAAAAAATTTTACTCGTTTTCATACGCAAATCCAGATTGGGACCCATCCCGTTTCCATTTTCAGTAATGGAAGATTATATTTTATTTTTTTTAAAAAAATGTCACAGTGGGAAATTGGGAAATAGTAATGCATATAGTGAAGAATGAAAAGATGTAAAAATAAAATAGTGAAAAGATGACCAGATAAAAAACAATCAAGGCCCGTTTTTCTTCTTTTGAATTTTAAGGTTTTGTTTTTCTTCACATTTTTTTCGACTAAGAAGATGAAAAAGAAAAAAAAAATCAAAAGATTTATAGTTGTTTTTCTATGCTTACACTTCCCAACGATTGATCTTTCTCTCCCCTCCTTCTCTCCCCTTCTCTCCCTTCCTTCCCTCTCTCCTCTTCTCTCTCTCCTTTTCTCTCTCTCCTCCCTTTTCACTCACCCCTTCCCTTCTCTTCTCCTTCTTCCCTTTCTTTCTCTTCTCTCTCTCCTCCTCCTTCTCTCTCTTTTCCTCTCTTTTCTCTCTCTCTCTCTTCTTCTTTTCCCTCCTCTCTCTCCCTCTCTCTCTCTCTCTCTTCCCCTCTCTCTCTCTCTCCTCTCTCCTCTCTCTCTCTCTCTTTTCTTTTCTCTCTCTCCTCTCTCTCCTCTCTCTCTTTTTCTATCTATTTCTTTTTTAAATATTGATCATAGATAGCAATAAGTAATATTCTTTGATAACACAAAATTTACGTAATAATCTCATATATTTCTTTTTAATGGTGGTATACATTTTATTCGCGGGTCACCGTCCCCTTGCTTAGGCCAATAGGAGTTCCTTGGTAAAAAAAAAATCGCTTTTCACGTAAACATAACCCTATTTTTAGTGGGGCAATAACAGTTAGTCTTTGGGAAAAATTTTTATCAAAAATCTGAAAAATTGCACAGTGCAAAAAAATGAGAGAAAAAAACAAAAAAAACATTAATGGTAAAGTATAACTTTATCAGAGGTGCGTGTGTGTGCAGTCTGGGGAGAATTAGAGAGGGAAAGCGAGTTAGAAAATAGAAAGAGAGAGAGGGGAGGAAAGGGGGGGAGAGGAGAGAGAGAGAGAGAAAAGGGGGAGAGGAGAGAGAGAGGGAAAAAGGGGAGGGGGGAAGAGAGAGAGAGAGAGAGAGAGTAGGTCGGAAGTCAAAAGCTTTATTTTATAATTACATGTTTTTCCCTTTTTACTAGGGAGGACTCGATAGTAATACGAATAAATAAAACGAAATAAAACATTGCTAGGGTGAAAAAAAATTGGTAAAAAAAATTAAATTTAAAATTTTCCTTTACTGCCGTTTTTATTGCCAAAATTGGGTTTTTTTGAAACATTTAATCAATGAGGATAATCGCCCTTTATGAATTTATGAATGAGTATATATGTATCAAATTGAGTTTTTGGTGAACTTTTAACCATTTTATTTATTCATCTATCTTTTAATGGAGGTTATGTAGCCATGTTTATTTACGTTGCCAATTGCCCTCTTGCGGCAAAGTTTTGTAGTTTTGTGCTTTTTGCATTTGAATTTTGTTTTGGTGGAACCCCATATGTCGGAAACGTATTTTGAATGCTGAGTGAAATAATTCTCAGGGGGGTTTTTGTTTTTTTAGTGTTTTGGGTGTTACTTTTTTTTAAGTGTTGTCTATGTGTGGTTTAAAAGTGTATCTGTCTATGGTACTCTATTTTTTTCACAAAAACGGGTTTTAATTGATACCCTTAGATTTTTGTTTGTGTTATGGGGTTTATGGCCATGTTTTGCCGACTCCGTACAGATGCATTGATTTTTTAAAAGGGGTTTTTAATTTGGGGCCCGTTGTTGTCAAAATACTTTTTTGCTTTTGTAGAGGTTGAGTAATTTTTATCATTTCTTTAAAAATTGTTTACGGGAGCGGGGAAAAAATGAGCCCCAGGGCTGTTGGACAGGAGGAATTTGGTTGCAAGGGTTTTGATAGTCGTTTATGAATATAGTGAAAAAAATCGGGCCTAATAGGGAGGGGGGCACCGAAGGAATGAAATTTTTACCTTTCATATTTTTACGATTTTGACTGCGCTATGTTGTAATTCCATAATTTTTATTTTTTTAAGCAGGATTTTTGGGGGTGACACTCTTTAATGCTTTTGGAGATCACACGTGTGAATTTTTTTGATTCTGTCTATTTTTTTATAATATTTTTTACATTTTTTAATTTTTAAGGATTTTTTCCCCCGGGAGGAAAGTGAGGAAAAAAATTTGATTTTTTTAAAAACCCCTTTTAATTTTAAATCAAAAAAGGGCAATTTGATTTTTTCATTTTTTTAAAGTATTAATCCCATTTTCCAAAATAAAATTTTTAAAAAATTAAAAGAAAATTTTTAATTTTTTAAAAAAATCAAAAAATGATAACACATTTAAAAATTTTTTTAAATTTTTTTTTAAAAATAAATTTAAAAAATTTCATTTTTTTTAAATTCCTTTTGCTACAAGGGTTTTTTTGGGTGTACACCCCTTTTTTCTTTGCTTCTAAATACCAGTGGCAAGAAAACCCGGGTTACTTTCACCAGCAAAGATTCAACTTTAAAGCTACCCTGCACCAAACACAACACACACACACACACACACACACACCACCCACACAACACACACACAGTACGAGGAGAGAGAGAAAGAGAGAGAGAGAGAGAGAGAGAGAGAAGAGAGAAAGAGCAAGAAAAAAAGAGAAAACGTTGCCAGAAAAAAGAGGGGGGGGGAGGGGGCAGGGGGAGGAAAATCAAAAAAGTAAAAAATTACTTTTGCACAGCATTCAGGGTTCACAGAAGAGATTTAAACCTTATGTAATATGATTAGCGACTGCATTCGCCAGCAAAAAACGGCAATATATTCTGCCGCAAAATTTGATCGTTGCCAAGAACCCCAAACAACGCAATCATCAGGCATTTCTTTGATTTGCCCCTCTGAATACCTTCTTCTCGAGTCTTTCCACTTCCACAAACATAAGAATGCCATTGAACATATGTTTAAAAAATTACTATTACTATTTCTTCCTCTTTCTCTCTCTCTCTCCCCCTCTCTCTCTCCCCCCTCTCCCTCCTCCCTCCCCCTCTCTCTCTCCTCTCTCTCTCTCCTCTCTCCTCTCTCTCTCTTCTCCTCTTCTCTCACTCCCAACACACCCCCCAAAACACACACACACAACACACACACAACACGCCACACGCACGCACCACGCACGCACGCACACACCACAACACACACACAAACCCACACACACAACACACCACAGCACGCACGCACGCACACACACAAACACAACACACGTGCGTGTGTGTGTGCGTGTGTGGTAATAGAAGGCTTTTCTCTCTTACCCCATTAAAAATAAAACTGAGGAAGCGGGGCTGTGCCCAAATAATTATTGTAGAACACACGGTATAAAAAGGCAAAAGGGAAAAAAGCTCTGTGAAAGAAAAAAAGACAAAAAAATTCCCCTCATTTCCACGAAAAATTTAATAATTTCCCCCTTAGGGAAGAAAACTTGAGCAAATCAGAGGCAAAAGCTGGGGGTAATGGAAAGCGGAGAGAGAAAAACAAAAACAAATATATATTTATATATATATATATATATATATATAATATTATATGCTTTTTTCCTTTTTTTTTTTACATTTCCGCTTTTTTTGGGCTTCATGGTACATTATATCTTTTTTTAACGGTAGTATTTGAGCCCCGTGGTCCCCATGATACTTTTAAATTTTAGTTTCATGTTGTGATGCTCTTGGAGTGAGTAGTAGGGTCTCCTTCCCTTTCCCCGGAGATGCCGGTGTTACCTTTTGGTAAAATTTTTCCTTTTTTTTTCCGGGCTTGGGACCCCCACTGCTCCGGTGGCTTGGGCCCCCCATGGCTAGGGAGGCAATCGAGGAAATTCCCCTTTCCAAGGGGAAAAGCGCCGGCGGTTACTCGAACCCTCCCAAATCCGTTTCCGTCGTGATCTTTATCCCGCTCTAACCCTTCGGCCACCCCGGCCTTTCATCTAGTATAATTCTATCTTTAAATACAAAAACCCAGGATGGGAAATTTTCTTTGGGTTAAAAGACTTTCCCCGTTTTTTAATTATAGCGTAACCATACCTGTTTTTCCTTTTATTGCCTCGTATCCCATCACTTTATATTTTTAATAGCCCCTTTTGGGGATACGGGCGGACTTGTTCTTACTTTTCCCCTTTTCTTCACACAAAAAATTTTTTGTGCTAAAAAAACCAAAAATTTCAGTCTCCTCAGAGCTCCGGCAGAGATGTAATAATCCCTGTCTTCTGAGGGGGTCTTTGCGCCAAAAGCAGAGTCGTTTCCATGGCGACGCTGGTGGGAGAGCGAGACGACGAATAAAAAAACAGTGATTCTTTTCACTTTTCTTTTCTCTCTCTCTCTCTTTCTCTCGACTGTGTAAACACACACACACACACACAACAACCCACACAAAAACCCAAACCCCCACCACACACACACCATATAATTATAATATATATATAAAATAAATATTAAAAAATATATGGGAAAACCCATTATGGGCCAAAAAAATTTATTAATTGAGAAACAGTTTTTTATTCTTCCCCTATGTGGTGTGTTTTTGTGGTTGTTGTTGTGGTGTGTGTGTTGTGCGTGCGTGCGGCGTGCGTGCGTGCTGGGGTGTGTGTGGGGTTTGGGTGTTTGGGGTGTGTGGGTGTGTTGTGGTGTGTGTGTGGTGTGTTGGCGCGGCTGTAATGTGATATATTCTTAATGTGCATCGGAAAATCGGAGGGAAACATGGGTTTCCATAAAACGTCAAGTATATCAGCCACTCGTAGAAGATCTGCCAGAAAAAAAATGCATTAACAAAAACTAAACCAAGAGATGGCACCTCAAACGGGCCGACGCTGACCCCGCGACCCGTGGGCTCGGCAGCCAAAGGGCGCACGCCGACTGGCTTAGCAAGCGCTAAGGAAGCACACCCTCCGAAAAAAATGCCACCCCATCCTTGCCCATTCCAACATCGCCCCCAAATCCCTTGCCCCCTTTCCCCCCCCTTCCCTAAACCCCCTTACTGCCAATTTAAAAAGCATGGGCTATTTTACTGGATGCGTTGGCGCTCAAGCGCCCTGTTCAAAGTTGTTTTAGCGCGTAGCAGGGAATACGCAAGGTATGCATGTTTTTGGGGTCCATGTTGTGTGTATGCGAGAGAAGCAATACACATGTGGTCTAAACTTTACGGGCACTATGCGGGTTGGGGGGCATGCGTACACGGTTTTTGTTTGTGTATGTACAGTTAGGAGTAAAAGTACAAGAAGCAGTGATGTTTCCCGTGCTGTACTGAGGCAAAGTGTATATATACTATATATGTTATTTGTGCAATGGTTGATATTCATATCTGTGAGATATAAGTATGTATGTCCATGGTATGTTAGTATTTAGTGTATTTTTTGTGGTATATACGCATAAGTTTTAGTGTGGCATGTATATTTAAAAATTTTTTATATATAATATATATATTTATTTTTAAAAAAATTTTAAAATTTTATATTATATTATTTAATATATATTTTATATATTAATATTTTATAATATATATGGGTTTGTGTGAGTGTAAATTTAAACATGTATGTTTTTGTGTATTTTGAGTAGTAGATGTGTTAGTATGAGTTGTAGTGTTAGTTTATGTATGTGTAGTGCGAGTATTTTTATATATTTGTACTCGTATTATAGGTGATTACAGGGTGGGTGAACCTAATGTTCTCAAAAAAGTTGTGCGAATAATGTGCTAAGCAAAGTAGGAAATATGGTTTAACAATTAAGTATGAAAAATTTTTGCGCATGTGGCTTATATGGGGGTGAGTTAAAAATATGTATGAGCATAAGTTTGCATAGTCTATATGTCATATATGTGTATGCAGTGAGTTGTGTATTGTTAAATGAAGAGATGTATGCATACATATGCATAGGAGCATTTTAAAAGGGTTTTAGTTTGCATATGAAAAAACAATTCTAGAACAACTATTCGCACTAGGTATAATACGTAAAAATCAAATCAGGATAAAAATTAATCACATATATGTACTTCTATTTTAAGTGATGCTGGGGAGTAAAACCCGGGTGCATGAGCGGCCGTGCGTTGTGTCAAAACCCCACATAGCGGGGGGGGGCCACCATGAGGAGGGTCTTATCAGGGGACCCCGGCTACCCCCCCTCCCCCCAAAATACCCCTACCAGTGGGTGGGCTAATCGGCGTCTACCTAAAATAAAAAACCTGAGCACAAACAGAAAACGGCTCCTCGGAGACGAAGGACCCCCCGGGGGTTACGCGGCGTCAGGATCGCTCCGGGTAGATGGTGCTAAAAATCTCTGGTTTAAAAACGTGGTGAATTTTTAAACTACAAAAAGGACTGGGGAAAAAAGACCAATTTACTAGCAAAATTTTGGGGAAATTTCTCTTATTAAAGGGGTGTTGGGGGGTCCTGTGAATTAAGATAGGGGAAGAACTAAAACTAAATGGGGACACATCCTCTATTGAGAGGAAAACCCCTGGGGAACAAGCAGTTTTAGAGGTTTCTTCACAAACTTTTAGCGCGAGAGAGTAATCCCATTCACAATAAAATGGAGTTTTTAATGAAAAAATAGAAAAAAGGCGGGAAAGAAACCATGTGGGGGTCCCCAAATAAAAAATAGCAATAGGGGGAAAATTTAGCGTTTTTGGGGAGGCGTCACAAAATATCAAATTCATTCTTAAAAAAAAAACTAGAGCGGAATACATGGATGTCCCCGTCTAAAAAAAACGAAAGATTTCAAAATTTTCTAAAGGCGCGTTAGTTAAAAAATGTAAATTTTAAAAAAGTAAATGTCGGTAGAAACCCATAGAATATCGAGGAAAAATTAATTACATCTCAGAAGGAAGGGAAAACAAACTCATAAGAAAACCGCACCCAAAAATTAGCAAACCTGAAACCAGAGCGCAAAATTTTAACCCTTAACACCCAAAAAACATAATTTCACCCTCACGACGCACTCTCAACATGACCCTCAAAAAACATTTCCAATGACAAATACAGGAAGCTGATTAAAGTGGGCAAGCAAAGTTGACCTACTTGACTTATAAAAAAGAAACATAAGGGTTTTGGGGGAAAACTTTTAAGGGATCTATAAACCCAAAATGAACACCACAGATAGAAGCGAACGGGGGAACTAGAACGTACCTAACAAAAAAACAGAAAAAAAAAAAGAGCGTTAAGGGCAGAAGAGGGGGAAAAACAATGATGAAGACGGAATTGTATAGACCTTATAATGAGCAGGAGCAAAGGAACAGTGAATGCTCTTTTTTCAATCCTTTTCAATGGAAAAACTCCCAAAGCCCGAAAATGCAACAATTTTTTTGTTAAAAAAAAAAAATTCATTGAAAGAATCCAAAAAAGTTTGAACCATAACCTATTTTGTACTTTGAACTTTTTACAAAACACCCCAACTCGCATTTGACAGTTTGGGTTCTAAAACCCGCCTAGAAAAAAGAAAAATTTAAAGAATATAGAAAACCCCTGTTTTATGACATTTTTCGTCGTAAAGGCTTTGACTCGTACAAATACAGCAAATACCCGCAGTACTAGAAGCTATTTAAAAAACAGAGTTTGGGAGGGGATATTTTAAAAATTGGAAAACAATTCGAAGAAGGGGTAGCAACCATAAAAACCCCCGTAAAACCGATTAAAAAAAACCAATTTAAAAAATGGGTTGACAGGGCGATACCATCCCCCAAAACTGTTTTCAGCTTTTCTTTTAAATTTTTCAAAAAGCTGAATGGAACGGAAGGGAATCAAAAAAGGAGACAATACATAAAAATTCTAAGAGTTTCAAATGATCGTTTTCTTCAGTGAATCTGCAAAGAAAAGCAGCAATAAAAAAACGATTTATTAAAAAAAATTGAAGTCGGACTTAGGATGAAAAAGAAAAAAAGACTAAGATCATGTTTAACAAAAAGGTTCAATTTGAACAGATACATTACAAGGCGAAGCGCTAAAGGGTAGGGACAAGATTATATACCTAGGGCAGGCCTTTTGATAAACAAAAAATCTAGCAAAAGGGAAATTAAGCGAAAATAGTCTGGGTGGAGGCCTTCGGCAGACACGTAACATACTAAGAAGCTCCTTCCCATAGTTTAAAAAGAAAATTTTTTTAAACCCAAAGCGCCCCCCAATTAACTATGGATCAAAACGGGCTAAACCCAAAATTTGGAAGAAAATTAATAACGCCCCGCAGGGATGGGAGGTTTATTCTGGGAAATTTGCCAAGAGATCGGTAAGGGCGACTGGTCAGGGAAAAGACAAAAGTGGAAGATTCTTGTGACATCAAAAGGAAAAAAATGGGAATATGCAGGTCATAATGTCGGAAAAAGGACGACAGATGGCAAAAAAAGTAAGAAAAGGCCAACCAATGACAAGATGGTTTGACAATAACGAAATTTTGGGGGCCAGACAAATTTGGGGGGTTGGGAGAGGGTACGTCCTGCAGTGGGGTCGATTCATGTGAGATTGATACATTGACATGTATATGTTTTATTTTATATAAGTATATAATATATGTTTATAATTTTTTTAATATATATATATATATATATTTTATTTTTTTTTTTTTTTTTTTTTTTTTTTTTTTTTTTTTTTTATATATATGAAATTATATAATTTATATATATACATTATAATATCGTGGGGGAAAAGGAGACAGACAGACAGACAGAAGACAAAAACAGACAAAAGACAAGGCTAAAAAACCTAAAAAACAACCCTTCTTACTGAAACATCTCGAGAGAGACAGTACTTCTAAAATATGTGCGCGATATTAAAGGGGTAATTTTATAGTCAAATCCCATCTGGAAAAGGCCTCTCTCTAAGCGGGGTAAGCCTTAAAATTTTTTAAAAGGTGGGGCCCGTGTCCGGCGGGAAAGGGACGCATTTCTTCAGTTCACCCCATACATTGTATATCTATTAATATCTAGTTTTCCTTTTATATATTTTTATTATATTTATAATATATATATATTATATATATATTATATGTGGTGTGTGTGTGTGGGTGTGTTTTGTGTGTGTTGTGTGTGTTGTGGTTGTTTGTTTTTGTGTGTGTGTGGGTGTGGTAACATCTACAAAAATTAACTGTTTTTTTAAAGTCTTTTTAAAAGTCTCGCTATATATAAGTGTGTGGCCGATAGTGCGGTTTTTTATCTGGGGTTTTTCCCTGGTTTATTTGCAGAGTTCCGGCCCCGCGCATGACTGTTGCTAAAAATAATGAAAAATTAAATAAACGAAAATACTGTACGGGGGGTTTGGGCATCTCATTCGTGCTGTCGTGTGTGTGTGTGTGTTGTGTGTGTTTTGTGTGTGTGGTGTTGTGTTGGTGTGGGTGGTGTGGGTGTGTGTGTGTCCTTTCTCTCCTCTCCTTCTCTCTTTCTCTCTCTCTCTCTTTAATTTAATATATATATTTTAATTTTTAATAATATATAATATACAAATTTAATTTATACATAATTTTATATTATATATAATAATAATATATATATAGTATAAATATATTAATATATTATAAACACACACACACACACACACACACAACAATATATACCAATCAATAAATAACGGTTGTATGTTTAGCAGCCGTGGCCCTCCCACCATCCTTCCCCACTCAACCGACTTACGCTTTTTTTCCCCTTTATACCATCGAAACCCCGCAAATATCTTTGATAGTCACTCATTTTGTCTTCGGTTTGCCTCTCCTCTTTTTCCTATCCCCATCCTGTCAGAAATTTTTCTAAATACTTTTATTCTATTACATGCCCAAAAAAAATTTAATTTTCCTCTTTTTTCAAGATTCCAACAGTCGGCTTTACATTTATTTTTCTCACATTTCACATTCTCTTTTCTCGTCCAGCAAATAGCGTACTCGTCTGAACACCACTTTAAAAACTTTTATCTTTTTCTTGTCTTCTATTAAACCCCCCAACACCGAACCAATGATGAATTTGGGAAAAAATAATGGAAAACCTAGCTTTGTCCGTAAGGTAATGTTTCGGTCTTCCGGGTTTTATTGAGGCATTGGGGCGTTTTTTGGCAATGGTAATTTTTTTTTTATCCCCGGGGAAAATCATATATGATTATTTAAAAAACGCTCCAAGATAAGGAACTTTTTCACTTTTTCACAATCTTTCCATTGATTGTAAATTTTTCTCATTGTTCATTCCCGGGTTTATCTTTGAATCTCATGATTTTATTTTTCTTGGCATTAAGAAAAACCCAGCCTTTCGCTTGTTTCTCAAACTTTTCTGTAGTTTTGTATTCAGTGATATGCGGGAAATCAAAACTATATCTCGGGTCCCCAGTTTTTGATTTTTTGTATCCTCCAACATCCACATTCTTAAAAATTCTCTAGAGCCCCTCCAAAATTTTCAAAATATATAAAAGAGGTGCGGAACAGAATGCACCCCTGTCGTACTCCTTGTTTGATTCGAACCATTCTTTTAAACCCCTAAGTGTTCTTACACTTTTGTTTTGGGTCATCAAGGCTTTTTTAATTGGAGATGTTTTTTGGAAAAATTCAATGTACATTTTATTCCAGAGGTTGTGATAAACGTATAAAAGTTTTACAAAATCGATGAAACACAGGTAAGGTCTTTTGATGTTCTCTGTTTTTCCATATCAATTTTAAATTTTAGAGTCGGTTTTCGGGTCCCTTTCCAGGGCAAAAAACCCGCGTTGTCGAATTTTCCCTCTTAACTTAAATTTCTTCTTTCAGAAATAATTTCAAAAAAAATTTTGCTGCTGTGACTTATTAAGGAATTGTCCTATTATTGTTGCATTGGAGTGCGTCACCTTTTTTAGGTATGGGAGTAAAGACTGATTTTCCCCAGTCTTCGGGCCCTTTTCTTTCATTCCATATTTTTGTACAAGTTTGAAAAAGTATTCAAAACTTTCCCCAGCATTTTTAATTAGTTTCGTTATTTCTCTTTCCGGGGCCTTGTTATTCTTTACTTCTTTTAGGCTTTTATAAATTCGAAGCAGTGGCGGTGGTTATCCTCGCTGTCATTGAGTTAATTTAAAGTTTTTGTTAGATTTTTTTTCTTTTTGTATAAGTTGGAAAAATATTTATTCCCTTACTTTTACTTCTTTTCCATCACATAAAAAAAGCCCTCTTCTTTTTATTGCCATTGAGTTTGAATTTCGTGGATGTTTTACTCCTTTGGTAAGTTTTTTAGTTGCTTATTTATAGAAAAGTTTTCATTGGCAAAGTTCATTTAAAATTTTTTCCTTTTCTGTCGCAATATCTTTTAATTTGTATTTTGTTTTTTTTAAATTACTTTTAAGGGGTATTGATACCTTTTTTTTTTAGGGATCTTTTGTTTTTTAATTTTACTTAGTGGGTTTTTTTTATATCCGGGGGAATTTGTCTTTTTTTTTTTTGGATGTTTCTTAAGCATTCAGCAGGAGTTCCTTTTCCTTCTTCCCACAATATTTGGGGGTTTTTTTTCATCAAAAAATTGATTGGTATTTTAAAATTTTTTTGACATGAATTTTTGTAATTGTTATCAAGGTTTGTATCGGCTTTAGAGGTGGTGTTGGACGCTCCATTTTTTGAGTCTTTTTTTAAAGGGCGATATTAGTATTGGTGGCACTGTTGCGTCGGGACCGGTCTTTTTTGGGAAATTTTTTTTTGCAACCTTTCCCTTTTTGGTTTGCACAAAGTAGTCAATTTTTGGTTTGGGGTTTTTTGTCTGGGGAAACCACGTGTACAAGGGGCTTGGTGGTTTGGAAAAATGATTGGGGTATAACAAATTTTGTACTACAGAATTTAAAAAATCTTTTCCCCTTTTATTTTTAACTCCAAGGGGAATTTTTACAGGGGTAATTTTTTTGATTTTTTTTCCTATTGGCGTTTTTAGGTCTCCCCTGATTATTTTTACATCTCTTTAGGATTTTGTCTAAATACTTGAAGAGAGTTTAAAAAAATTTCCCTTTCTTCATACTTGCAAAATTGGTGTGCGTAGCTTGTAAATACTAAAATTATGAGGTTTTGTTGTTTTGACTTTAAAAGCGATCATTTTTTGGGGGTACCCAATTATTTCATTTGCATTTTTTTTGAAGGGGTCATAGCAACCCCTGCATAATTTCCTTTTCTTTTTCCCGAAAAAAAAACTGTCTTTTTTTCTTTTGTTTTGAAACTTCCTTATTTTCAATTGGCTCACTTATTCTAGTATTTGAAGTTGTTCTATCCATTTCGTTTTCGCAGTTTAATTTTCCCATTCTTTATTTCCTTTCTTCCCCGTTCCCATTTTTAAGTGTTTTTTAATTGGACCCGTTTTTTTTATTTCTTTGTCTTCCAGGTGATGTTTAACATTCAGCCTGGTTTCCCCCTAACTAACGCGCCCCTTGATAACCCCGCACGGCGATGTGGTATGAATTTTCCCTTCTGTATTAATATTGGTGTAGAGGTTTTTTAGGAGAAAATAAAAAATTTATGGAATCCCCCCGGCTCCTTTTAAAATCGCAGTCTCCAATAATTGGAGGAAAATCTCGCCCCTTTTAAAAAAATTACACTTAAAGCCAGACAATTATTTTGGTGAAAAAGTAACATAGAACTGAAGGTGTTTCACAGATTCCACTGCCCTGCGCCAAGTTTCCCGCAACCCCGGTATAGGGGGCTAAAAGGGTGCTATCCTTTTTCAAAGGGGAAACCCTAGGGTGCAGTTTTTTGTCTACCCAGGACAAAAATTTTAAAATATTAAAATATTATATTATATAATAATATAATATAATTATATATAAAAATAATATATATATATATAAAATTTTTATTATTATATAAAATAATTTACTCATACTACATACGTACAAGAAGTACTTTTCTCTATCTTTACCTCCTTTTCTCTTTCTCTTCTCTCTCCCCTCTCTCTCTCCTCTCTCTGTAATTATAATAATATAATTATATTATATATATATATGTGTGTGTGTGTGTGTGTGGTGTGTGTGTGTGTGAGTGTTGGGGTGTGTGTGTGGTGTGATTTATATTATCTAAATATAATTAAATATATATATAATAATATAAATATATTAATATATATATGCATGTATTTGATAGACCATAAAATTGTTTATTGGTTCCCATCCATATAAGAAGAAAGTAACCTATCATTTTCCTAAATTTGATTGTTTCAAATGCCTAACAAGAAGTCCAATAGTAATGTTAGATCCACATGATGAGATTCCTATGAATATGACTTAATCAATTTTAAAATAACGCTATAATCCCAAAACATTCGAAACAAATGAATACGTGATAAACCGGGAAAAATTATATATATACCAATAGTATTTCGGTCGATAAGCTGAAATGAATTACCTCCGGACAACCCATATGATTAGACTTAAATGGGTGTTATTAATAATTCACAACACATGCAAATGGGTTCCGATTTTATTAGTGTTTTCTCGACGTCACCTCAGTTGATGGCTTTGCGTCGTGACAAAAGGTGGTCATGAAACCCTGCGTGAGAATCCTTTTTTAATGAAAAGTCCGCGATATTTTTGTTGGTTGGGGGGATGATTGTAGGGTCATCACCTTTTTAATTATTTTTTTAAAGTTTAATTCCCAAAATTTTTACTTTTTTTCGTATTATGAAATGATTATTGTTTTTGGGTTTACATTTTGTTGTAGTTTTTATAATTACCATTTAGGTAAAAGTTCATATAGAACTATCACATTATGCTTTAGGGGGAAAAGGTTGTCTATTTAACTTAACCCAAGATTTAACGTTTCCCGAAGTTTTGCGGTTTAAAAACCACCCCTATGATACAAAAATAATGTAAAATACTTTACCCGATATATTTTCCTTTATAGACGAGGAACATGACAAAAATGAAAATATGCAGAAAACACATTTTAACCTTTTGTGGCTGAGCTCGTTTTATGCGTTATGGCAGTCTTCACTATTACCATTTTACTATTACCATTTTAAAAACTACCATTATCTCTGCTATCACGTTATGATTATTGATAAAATTTATAAAATTTGTATTATTTTCCTTTTTATTTTATTTATCTAAATTATTCGCACACTCATACATATATGGCGTGTTTATATATCTAAGTGTATATATCTAGCTAGCAGCTAACTTAGTGTGAGTGTGGTGTGTGTGTGGTGGTGTGTGTGTGTGTGTGTGTGTGTGGTGTGTGTGTGTGTTGTGTTGTGTGGTTGTGTGGTGTGTGTGTTTTTGGGTGTCGTGTGTGGTTGAGAAGTCCAATTGCATTCCCTCGCCCCCCCCAACCCCCCCTTCTCAAGGTGGAGGATTCGGCGCCGCCCTACAAGGTGTGGGGGGGACCAGGGCAGATCTTCGAATCTTAAGAACTCCCCTCGGCTTGGTGGATTTTCGTCTTTATCATTACTTTTTTTTTTTCTCTTTTCGGCCTTCTTTTTTGTTCGTTTTTATTCTTTTTTTTCTCCTTTTTCTTTTCATTTTTTCTTTCCCTCTATTTGTTTTGTATTTCTTTTTTTTTTTTTTTTCCTTTTTCCCTTTTATTTTTCTCGTCCCTTTCCTTTTCTTTGTGCGCATACGTTCTTCTCTCATTTCTTTCCTCTTTTTTTATTAAAATACAACAGTAATACGATTGATACAGTTCAATGATATATATAGATAACTATTTATTAAGAAAAAAAAAAATAATAACAACTTACTTTATTTTTTCCTTAGTCACGAATGGGTGTTTCCGGGAAATACATGGCTCGGACCAGCTTCCAAGGGCGGGGGTCGGGGTCGTCGGCCCCGTCCGCAACGGGGTGAGGCCTTTGTTTTTGTTATATAGTATACACGAGTTTTATAATAATTATATTATAATATAAATAAAATGATTAATTAAAATCATTTCAATATACATATATCTATTACTATCTATTAATTATATATATATATATTATATAAATATATATATAATAATAATATATATATTTGTGTGTGTGTGCAGACGCACACAGCCCTTTTTATTAAGTAAAATCACAGTAATTATCCCATTTTTCAACAAGATACTCTCTATCCCGAAACTTTATGCATAAAAGAATCCCCCCCCCCCTCCCCCAGCGCGCAGATTTGTCGATGGCTCTCGGCCAACCCGAAGGGGCAAAGGTGGCGATTTCAGCGAGAACTCTTATTGCGAATCCCCACGCCTACAAGCGGCCGAAGTCACCCCGACTTCACGGTTTCCCCGGGCCTTCGCTCTCTCGGTGGTGGGGGGGGGGGGGGTTTTTAAAACCCTTTTTTCGTATATGTTTATGCGGTCAAATATATTTTTTTTTTTGTATTTTGATTTCTAAGTTAAGCGTTGTTGTGGTGTGTGTGTGTGGTGTGGTGTTTGTGTTGTGTGTTTTTGGTGTGTGTTGTGAGTTTGTGTGGGGAGAGAGAGAGAGAGGAGAGAAAAGAGAGAGAGAGAAGGAGAGAGAGAAAAGAGAGAACTTTTTGGGGGTCTTTGTAAACTTTGGGGTTATTTTTTTTGTATGAGGGGATAGGTTTAAAAATATTAATTTTTAGGATTTCCGTATCTTCATCACGCTTCTCTCACAAACAAAGTGTGGAAAAACGGTGTTCGTGGCGACTCTTTTCGTGTGCGAAAACATTGGTCATTTACGGTTCACTCCCCCCTCTTGACTCGCGGGGGTTTTTAATTGCTGCCTCCTACCTGCCACTTACATTCGGTCGGAACCCATAAACATGTAAAATAATATATCGCACCCGCCCGGTTTAAAGCAATTTGGGGGAGGAACATAGATTTTTATTCAAAATTTTGTTTTTTTCAATTATGGGTGGTGTGTGTGTGCATATTGTGTGTGTGGGTGTGTTGTTGTGGTGGTAATTTTAATATATTATAATATAAAATTTTATATATATATATATTTATAAATTTTATACAAATTATTTATATTAGTGTATATTAAAATGTGTATATATATAAAATTAAAATAATATTATATATATATTATATATATATTATGATTTATTAATATATTATTATTAATTTTTATATAATATTTTTTATGTGTTGTGTGGAGTGTGAGTGTGAGTGTGTGTGTGGTTTTTGGGTGTGTGGTGGTTGGTGTGTGTGTGAATTAAAGAATAAAAAAAATAAATATATATATATAAAATATATATTAAAATTATATATAATATTTTATTGTGTGTGGTGTGTGTTGTGTGGTGTGGTGGTTTGTGTGTGTGTGTGGTGTGTGTTGGGGGGGTGTGTGTGGGTGTGTTGTTTTTGTTGTATGTGTGTGATTGTGTGTGGTGGTGTGGGTGTAGTTTTATAAATTATATATAAATTTTAATATATAATATATATATATATTACATATTTACATTTACAACATATTTTGGTGTGTGGTGGAAAAATAAATTTTAAAGTAATGAACATTTATATATATATATTTATATTAAAATTTTATATAATTATAATTATATATTTTAGATATATTATTATATTTGTGTGTATGTGTGGGTAATGATGAATATACATTATTATAAATTTATATATATATAATTAATATATATTAATATAACATATATTATATGTAATTTTAACATATATATTTTACACACCACACACAAAAATATATTATAAAGGTGTTGTGTGGGGTGTGGTGTGGTGTTAGTTAAAAACATAAAATATAAATAAATAGTAAATAAAAAATATATAATATTATTAAAGGTGTGTGTGGTGTTGTGGTGTGGTGTGTGTGTGTGTGTGTGTGTTTTGTGGGGGGTGGGTTATATATTTTTAATTATATGAATAAAATTTTTATATATAATATAATTATTATATGTACACACAACACACAGGATAATATATATATATAATTAATATATATTATATAAAAAATTAATTATATAAAGATATATATGTTAAATATATATATATATATATATATTATATATATATATTATTATTATAAAAAAGATATATATTATATATAAAAAATATATATTTATAATAATATTTGTGTTTTTTGGGGTGTTTTTTGGTGTGTGTGGTTGTTGGGGGTGTTGTGTTTGGGGTTGTATACAATAACGGTGCTCATTTTTGAGCAGCGGGAAAACCTTTCCCCCCACCTTCCCCCACAAAAACTGTTGGTTATATAAAATTATGAATAGTATATTAATATATTAATATATATAATATTATAAATATAATAAAATAATATATATATAGAAAGATATAGATAAAATTTTATATAATGAAATATAATATTTATATTTATATATATATTTTTATATAATATATGTTCCACACACACACCACACACCACACACCACATATTAATAATATATTTATTATATAATATATAATTAATATATTATTTTAATGTTTATTTTAATAATATATATTATATATATTATTTTATTAATAATATATTGTGTGGTGTGTGTGTGTGTGTGGTTATATTTATATATATAATAATATATAATATATATAATATATATATATATATACAGTGTGTGGTGTGTGGTGTGTGGGTGTGTATTGTATGAAACCACAAACCATGTGTGTTTTATATGTGTATTTATATTAATATAATATTTATATATATATAAATTAATTTTAAAATTATACGATGGTGTGGGTGTGTGGGTGTGTGTGAGTGTGTTGGTTGGTTTGGGGGTTGGTGTGTGTTTGTGTACAACACACAACAAATTGTATAAAATTATAATATATAATATATATATAATATATATATATATATTATTGTATAATTTTAATATAATAAAATTATATATATATAATATATTTGTGTGGGTGGGGTTTGTGTGGTGTGTGAAATTTATTATAAAATTTATATTAATATATATATATATATAATATATTTTAATTTTATAAACAATAAACCAGTTTTTTTCCTTTCCTTTCGAATCCTCCGCGGGGCCCCCTTACCGCAGGGGGCCGGGGGCGCGAGGGGACCGGGCGCAGGGAACCGAACGCGTTTTTTTCGAGATTTTTAGGAGTCTGTCGCGCCCATCTGCCATTTTTTGGTCAGCGGGATTTTTTGTGAGTTTATCTTTTTGTATATAGAATGTGTGTTTTTTGGTGTGTGTGGGTTTTGTGTTTGGAGTGGTATGTGTTGTGTGTGTGTGTGTGTGTGTGTGTGTGTGTGTGTGTGTGTGTGAGAGAGAGAGGGGAGAGAGAGAGGAGAGAGAGAAGAAGGGAGAGAGGGTCTGAGGGGTGTGTGTGTCTGGTGTGTTGGGGGGTGTGGTTTGGGGGTTGTGGTGGTTTTTGGTGTTTTGGGTGGGGTTTTATGTGTGTGTGTGTGTGTGTGTGGGTGTGTGGTTTTTGTGGTGTGTGTGTGTGTGTGTGTGTGTGGTGTGTTGTGAGAGAGAGAGGAGAGAGGGGAGAGAAAGAAGAGAAGGGGAGAGAGAGGAGAGAGAGAGAGAAAGGAGGAGGAGAGAGAGAGTGTGTGGGGTGTTTTATATTTTTTAATATTATAAATAAAAATATAATATATATTTTATGTATGTTTCTGTATGATGTAATATTACATATATTAATATATATATAAAATTAAAATATATATATAGTTTTTTGTATGTTTTATACATTCATATATTAACACA
Source organism: Penaeus monodon (assembly GCF_015228065.2). Classification (NCBI taxonomy): domain Eukaryota; kingdom Metazoa; phylum Arthropoda; class Malacostraca; order Decapoda; family Penaeidae; genus Penaeus; species Penaeus monodon. Next base: position 28,343 of record NW_023654742.1, read on the forward strand.
TACAATATACTATATAAATAAGTAAAATATAATACATAACATTAAAATAAATATATATAATTTTATTTAATTTTATATTTTATAATATTGTATGTTTTGGTGGTGTGTTTTGTATGTGTGGTTTTGTGTGTGTGGTGGGGTGGTGTGGTGTGTGTTTTGTGTGTGGGTGTGTGTGTGTTTTTTGTGTGTGTGTGTGTGGTGTGTGTGTGTGGGGGCTGAATATACTATTAAATTAAAAAATAATATATTTATATTATATATATATATAAAATATATATAAAATATTTTAAACATACTAGATTTAAATATAATATACAAAATAATCTGTGTAAAATTGCGTGTATCAATGCAGCACACACACTAGCACCCCCCCCGATTTTCACTTTTCCCGATGTGCCTTTTAATTTATCCCTGATGACCAAAGGCTTGGGAGTTCACCTATACAAAAAAAACACTGCCTTGTATTCGTCCCTGCACGGGTTTAAAAGGGATGGGAGTTTCCCCCATACAAAACAAAACCCCTGTCTTGTGGCATCATAGATGAAAAGGCTTGGGGGGTCAGCCCGAGTTCCCCATGGGAGTTCGTTGTCGCTTTGGGGCCCGTTCTGGCATTGACTCTACTTACGGAGTGGGTAGAGGGGAAAATTATGCCATGTCAAAGTCTACTGAAGTGGCCCCATATAATAAAATAGTATATAAAAATATATATATATATATATATATATAAAAATAATATATAAAAATAACAAATATAATTTATTTTTTTAAGATATTTCGTGATGAGCAAAAATAATATAATAAAAATTATATAATTATTAAATAATTTTGTTGTGGGGTGTGTGTGGTGTGTGTGTGTGTGGGTGTGGTGTGTGTGTGGTGTAAACAACAATGTAAAAAGCATTTATTTATGAATATTGGTAATTATATATATGGGGGTTTTTGTGTGTGTGTAGGTGTGTGTATGTTGTGGGGGTGTGTGTGGTGGGGGGTGTGTGTGTGTGTGGGTGTGGTGTGTGTTGGTGTGTGTGTGTGGTGTGTTGTGTGTGTGTAGATTTTTTAAAATACAAAACCCCCTGGCCAGGGCCCCGAACCCCGGGCCTCGGGGATAAACCGGGGGGGCCAGCACTAAACCAAACCATACCATACGACCATAAAAAGGAAAAGTGCAATAGGACTAAATAACTCCAAAAAAATTACCTATTTTCGATTATAGTAAAAAGCGAGGTTTTACGCACACTCCCCGGGGGGGACTTGGGGGAAAATTTATTTAGAAATTCGGATTGTTATTCCATCTTTCATAATATATATAATAATATATATATATATATATTAAATATATATTGCCCCCCCCCCCCCCCCCCCCCCCCCCCCCCCACCAACCCCCCCCAAACCCCCCACACAAACCAAAAAAAAAAACCCCCCCCCACCACACACACACCCACACACACAACACCACACACACA
>NW_023654743.1:0-4481 GCF_015228065.2 Penaeus monodon
ATATTATATATTATATATATATTTTATATATAATATAATTATTATAATAATAACACCCACACCACCACATAATATATATATATATTAATATATAATATATATATATATTAATATAATATATATATATATATATATATAATATATTAATTTTATATATACCACACAAAAATTTACCCCATATATCTCTCTCTTTTATGCAATATATATAATATATATAAAAATTTTATATATATATAATATTATAAAAATAATATATTATATTATTGTTGTGGTTTTGTGTGTGTTTTGTGTGTGTTTGTGGTTGTGTGTGTGTGTGTGTATGTGTTTGTATAAACACTAATTTTTTATGTACACCACACACCACCCACCAAAACACACACAACACACACACACACACACCACCACATATATATATATATAGTATATATAATATATTAAAATATATATATATAATAATATAATATATATATTATAATTTACCATTTATTTTAATATCTTCTTCTTTTAACGGGAGGTTTTTTCTGAGCCGCCGTGGGCCAGCTGATATTATTTTTTTTTTTTTTTTTCATGATGTATGCTCTTGGAGTGAGTACGTGGTAGGTCCCCAGTTCCTTTCCACGGAGAGTGCCGGTGTTACCTTTTTATATAATCTTTTAATATAGGGATACATATGAGTCATATTGTTGCAACACATTAAATTTTGTCTAAAATATATATAATATATATATATAATTATATTATATTATATATATAATATATATATTATATATTATTGTCACACCTACACACACAACACGCACACACACACACCACCCCACACCACCCACTAACACCATACACACACCCACACACACACAACACACAAAATTTTCTATATATGCACACACACACACACACACACCACACACACACACACACACACACACACACCACACACACACAACACACACAATATATATATATATATATTATATATAATATATATTAAAATTTTATATAAACCCACACACACCACAACATAAAATTTTTTATATTTTTTATTATTTATTTTATATATATATAATATATATATATATAATATAAAAAAATATATATTTTTATATACCACACAAATTTACACATATATCTCTCTCTATATTTGCGAATATATATAATTTTATATATATACATATATATATATATATATATAATATTATATAAATTTATATATATTTATATATAATCACCACCCAATTTTTTCTTTTACTTTATCCCATTCTTTAGGCCCGGATGCCCCTTTCCTGACGCCAAACCTTTCCCCTTTACCGGGGTTGGGGCCAGCACTGCTTTGGCTGGCTTGCCCCCTGCAGGGCTAGGGAGGGAAACAAGGTGAAGTTTCTTGCCCAAAGGGAAAAACGCGCCGGCCTTTTTCGAACCCCCGAAAATCAAATTTCCGTCGTGACATCTTTAGTCCTTTTCTCTAACCCTCAGCCACTGCGGCCTCATATATTAAAATATATATATATATTTAATATATATATATTATATTATATATATATATATATACCACAACACACACCCACACATATTATATATATATATATATTTTATAATTATATTATATGTTTTTTATAAAAAATATAATATTATATTATATATTATATTAATATATAAATTTCACAAACCCCAAACACCACACACACACACACACACACCCACACACCCCCACTATATATGTTATAAAATTTTTTATATAAAACATCATACAATTTATATATATATATATATATATATATAATATATATTTTCCCTACATACATATAAAATTTTATTATAATCCCCCATTTTATTATATTTTAAAATATATATATATAATTAATATTAAAAAATTACTTAATATTTAAAATTATATAAAGCAAAAAATAACCCACGCACACTTTTTCTTTTACTTTATCCCATTCTTTTATGGCCGGTCCTTTCCTGCGCCAACCTTTCCTTTTACCCGGGCTTGGGACCAGCACGACTTTGGGTGGCTTTCCCCTCAGTGGGGGAGTAGCTCGAGGGGAAGTTCCTTGCCCAAAAACAAAGCCCGCCGTTCCGAACCCTCGAAATCAATTGCCGTCGTGACAGTCTTGAGTCCGTTCTCTAACCACCATCCCGCGGGCCCCATATATATATATATATATATATTTTTTTATATATTTAAAATTTATATATAATATACATTATAATATAATTATATTAAAAATATTTAAAATTAATATTATAAATTTTTATATATTATATATATATATATATATAAAAATTTCACACACAAAACACCACACACCAACCCCAACACCCACACACACACACACCAACACCCCAAAATATGTAATTTTATGTTTATATATACATACTACTATATATAATATATTTATATATTAATATATAAATATACATCATACATATATATAATTTTTATATATATATTATAATTTAAAAATAAAAATCTATATATTAATTAATAATATATTATATAACTATATTTTATCTATAATAATCTATTTATATCTATTATATATATATATTATATATATATTTTATATATAATTTTATAATACCAAAACCCCATATCAAACTATATTTCATATATATACCAAAATATACCACACGCACAAATATAATATATATATAAATATAATTTATATATATAATATATAATATATAAAAATTTTATATTTTTATATATATATATATAACAACACACACCACACCACACACAACACACACACACACCAACCCCCACACACACACCACACATCACACACATAAATATATATATATATTATATATATAAATATATATTATATATATTATATTATATATATATACCACCACCACACACACAATATACTATACTGTAATTTTTATATATATATATACATACATACAACATATATATTTTATATATAATTATTATATATTTTATATATTATATATATATAATATATGCAAATAATGGATATATATTTCTATATATAGTTTCAACACACACACAGACCGACACCACCACACACCACACACACCCACACACATATATATATATATATATATATATATATATATATATATAATATATTATATACAGTATATAATTATATTATATATAGTGTAGTATATATGTATTTATGTGTGTGTTATGTATTTACATTTTATATTTAAAACTATTACATACATATATATTAAAATTCACCACACTTTATACATATAAACCATAGTTATTGTGTAAAAACACCTATCTTTATTATACACATATACATCATATATGTATATATACATACCACCACACACATATTACATATATATTATGTTTTATTATATATAATATATATATTTTTAATATATGAAATATTTTAATTATATATATATATATATATATATATACACACATGCTACAGACACACAGAACACACACACACACCACACAACACACAACACCACACACCACACACACACACCACACACACACGCACAACACCACACAAAAACACACCACCATAAAATTTTAAATATATATTATATATAATTATATATAATATAATAATATGCATATATGAAATTATTTTAAAATATGTATACACCTATATATTAATATGCATATCTACTATATGTATATTGCATATATTAATTACATAATTACTATATATACACATTTTCTATTATACACATATATATGTTTCATACATTATTTATATATATCGCACATATAAAAATATGTATTAAAATGTATGTATGTTATAAAAATTACATATTTGTGTATGTTATTGTTTTTAACATAATAGTATTATAATTATAGTATATAAGTAATGTTTATATGTGCATTATATATATATATTAATTATATATATATTAATATAAAATTATATATAATATATTATATATATATATATATATTATACAATTATATACACTTTGAAAAAGCCTATATCCAATTGGAATAAATACATATATGTAATCACATAATGTATTTTTCAAAGTATTTTTTTCCACTGCAGGGCATAGGCCCCTCTAAAATTCACTATTAAAAAGGTTTTTTTGGCGGGGCCCCCCTTCCTGTTTGGATGTTTTTTCTAATCAACTGCGGGTTTAGCGCGTTAAAACCACGGGGGCGACTTCCCCTACACACCTGCGTTTTTCTTTTCAAGGCGATTGTCGTTTCGCGCCGTGGATCGGGGGTCAGCAAGCAGTCGGAACTAGACATTTTTACGACTGCCGCGACGGGAATTGAAAATTTGGGGGGCCTGAAGGTCGAGTCCAGTTCTCAACCACTGGTTTTCGCCGCAGTCATATATATGTATATATATGTGTTTGTGTGTGTGTGGTGTATAAAAAAATTAATATATATATATTAAAATATATATATAATATTATATATATTTTATAAAAATAAAATATATTATATATAATAATATATAAAATATATATATATATATATTATTTTTATATTTTTTAAAATGTAT
>NW_023654744.1:2500-4480 GCF_015228065.2 Penaeus monodon
GTGTGTGTGGGGTGGTGTGTGTGGGGTGTGTGTGGTGTGTGTGTGTGTGTGTGTTTGTGTGTGTCAAATTAAAATTAACTTCTAAATTAACTCATTTCAAATCTATTTACAAAAGCAAATAAATTTAAATTAAACCATAAACCTTAGTAGCCCCACTACCACAAAATAAATAAAAAATTATAATCTACACCAGTGCACACCAGTGACGAAATTAACACTATTTACCATAATTACTGCAAGTAATCAGCCGAGTCATATCACACGAGAAATATTCTATCGTGCATTCTAGAACACTGCTATAATGAGGAAGTTCTCAGAGCCTTCTCTTCTTCTGTACAGTAAGCGACCGGAAATAACAATTTATACACAACATAAAAAAAACTAATAAAATTTCCCTTGGGAACATAAAAACAGTTAACTCATCAAAGTATCCGAATAATGGCCATGACAAATAAATGTCAAAAATAAAAACGGATCCAGATTAATATATATTCGTATTTTGAAACAACTTTGTAAAGACATAATCCATGCAGACATAAAAAAGACTGACAGCGGTGATTTACTAATATTAGCTGCACGAAAACAGCGGTTCCTTAGGCATAACTAATGATAACGACTGATGGCTACTACAGGTTATCTTCAGAACCCCGGCCACCATCATTATGAATACTTCAGCCCTACTAGTTTGCAAAATAAATGAAGCTCAGAGACAAAACGGATTTCACTCTCACAAGTGTAGGAAGAATGATATATACGTTATCGAATAAGACAAGGAGATAAAGATCTTCAACGTATATTATTTCCAGAAAGCCCCAAAATAGCATAAATGCACAAAGCCGTGTTTCTATCGTCCCACAACTTTAGTCTGTTTCGACCCTCTTGTTTGGCGCATCGACTCGAGCCTCGTCGGAATGATGTCAAATAAAGTCTTGACCTTCGGCCCGGTCGTGCAGCTCAGGCGTAACGGTATATGTAAACACAGTGGCCTCTCCCACGCATCCCTGTCTTTGCATACTACTTTCTATAGATTTGACCATAAAAATGGGAGGAATGCTCATAGAATAAATACCTTGCATTTTCTTTCACTTTATCTGCTTAAACAATGAACATATATCCTAGAGATTATAAATTTTATAACGGGTCTGCAGAAGCGCTTCGCCTGTGTCTCATTAAAAGGTTTCAGATGCTCCGTCAACACTGGAAGGTCAGGCAAAGAGCCTGTTGATTTGTATGCTGGCCGATGAATAGCAGAGGCTATTCCTGGATGATGTCTGAAATATTATTATTATCATTCACTTTCCAAGAGGTAATTAACGTTCCTGGAACTGACATCTCAAAGGTTGGATCTCTTTTGTGGTCTAGAACATACTGTACTAACCTAGTGATAGGCGCTAATCACAACAATGAAAGTCATTGCGTATGCATCGCACCAACAAGCTGTGTCTATAAACTGCAACAGAACAGATCTGACCCGAATACACAGGGGAAAAATTCTCGATGTTCCTAGCAGAAACAATGGAGGATGGGAAACGGAAAAATAATAATCATATATTTAAAATGTACCATCATCCCAAACATGTTTGATAAATGCATGATCTTTATAGTATAAATTCACATTTACAGATGATAATATTGATGTTGGGGATGGATGAATTTATGATGGTCTTAAGAATCTAAAAGACGAGAGCGGATAATTTCTTAGCCATTTCATTTCACAGAGGCGATGGACATTTTATCCATACACACATATAATATATATAGATATAACTATGCGTATATATGCATGTATATAAACATATATACATAAACATATATGTATAACTATATACATATGTAACATTATATACATATATATACATACATACATATATATATATATATATATATATATATATATATATATATATATATATATATATATAATATATATATATATTATATATATATATATATATATATATATATTATATATATATATAT
>NW_023654745.1:0-4480 GCF_015228065.2 Penaeus monodon
AATTAGAAATAAATAATAAATAATAATAATATTATTTATCGTATTATTGTTAAAATATTATTAACGTAATAATTACGTTATAAGATATAATAAATATATAAATAATTAAAATCGTTATTATATGTATATATTTTATTCTATATATTGTGGTTATTAGTATATGCAAAATATATATATATATATAATTCAAATATATATACATTGCAATAATGATGAAAATTGAAAATGATGATAATGAGAGAATTGATATAATGATATAAAAAGATGATAAGAATAATATCCAAATGAAAAATGAGAAAATAAGGAATTGTCCATATTTAAAAAAGTATAAAAACTTCTAATTCTAAAATCGGCAAATTAGGAAATAAGCTTAAGTATACCAGAATTGTTTTATGATTTCTTTGGTGTTTAGGAATAGGATAATATTGATAAAATTTAATGTATTAATCATAACATATGATTATAATAGTATATAAGAGAATTTATAAATTGAATATTATTAATTTATTATTATTTACATTATTTATTATATATTATTAATAATTTATTTTATTATTATATACATATATTATATAAATTATAAAAAATATTATTTAATATATTTATTAATAACTATTATAATTAATAATCATCATTATAATATGTTATATATAATAATATATTATTATATATATATTAAGTAAATTTATATAAATAATATTAAATAATTATTATATAAAATCGTTATTATTGTATTATTATTGTTATTACTATTATTATTTGTGGTTATTATTATTGCAAAAATATATACTATACGTCCAAATTATATAATAATGATAACAATTGCAATAATGATGATAATAATTGCAATAATGATAAGGATTATGATAATGACGATAATGATGATAATAATGAATACGATAATAATGATGATAATCATGATAATAATGATGATAATAACAGGAATGTGCATATATAAATAAAAAAGTTAAAAAAACATTCCAAAAGTCAAGAAAAAAAAGCGGCAAAATCAAGCGAAATATAGCCTTTTGAGAGTATACTCCAAAATGACGTTTTTTCGATTTCTTTTGGGATATTCGGCAATTATTAGGGTAATAATGAATAATAATTACCAGAATTGTATTAATCAATAAATAATGATGGTAAAAGTGAGAATAAAGAGATTTTGATAACATTTGAATATTATTAATATTATTATTTATTATTATTTATTATTATTATATTATTATATTATTATTATTTATATTATTATTATTACTATTATCTTAATTATTAGTATATTGCCAAAAATCTATATAACTGTAATAATAACAATAATATAAAGTATAAGTATAATAATATATGATGCTAGTGGTTATAATTGTTATTAGTATTATTATTGTAATTACATTATTATTATTGTACTGGTAGTATAATTGCAAAAAATTATTATAACAGTAATAATTACAGTAATAACGATACTAATTAAGATTGATATCAATAATTAGTATAAAATCGTTTATTATTGTTATTATTATTGTTATTACTATTATTATTGTTGTGGTTATTAAGTATTATTGCCAAAATATATACTATAACTCCATATTGCAATAATCATGATAACAATTGCATAATGTGAATAATAATTGCAATAATGATGATAAATGATGATGATAATGATGATAATGATGATAATGATAGATGATAACGATAATAATGAATCTATATCATGATCACGATGATAATAATGAAGAGGAATTTGTCCAGACATAATATAGAAAAAGGTATCGAAAAACATTCCCAAAGATCGAAAAAAGCGGCAAATCTAGCGAAATATAGCCTTTTGAGATATACTCCAAAATGACGTTTTTTTCGATTTCTTGGTGATTTCGCAATTATTAGTGTAATAATGAATAATAATTACCAAGAATTCTATTAATCATACAATAAATGATGATACAAGTGAAATAAGAGAATTTTGAATAACATTTGAATAGTATTAAATTATTATTATTAATTATAATTATTATTATTATTTTATTATTATTATTATATTATTATTATTATTATTATTATTATTATTTTATTATATTATTAATATTTTTATTTTAATAATAATTATTATTATATATAATTATAATAATTAATAATTATGCTAAATATTATTATTGTAATTAATAAATATATAATTAATTATAATAATTATGTCTGTGTTATTAATATTATTATTATTAGTTATTATATATTAGATATTATTAGATAATAGTATAATCAAAATAAATATTATAGTAAATTTTTAAGTTATTATGATTATATTATGTATTATATAATATTATTATAAAATATTATGCTTATTATCCTATAATTACAATAATTAATAATAATTATTAATATTGCAAAGATGATAATAATCAATAATGATATAATGATACATATGATAATGATAAGATATAATTGAATAATGATGATAATGATGATGAAATTGTCATATATATATAAATAATATAAGAAAAAACATTCCAAAATGAAAAACGGAAAATGTGAAATAAGGCTTTTCATATAATCAAAAAACGTTTTTTAATATCTTTGCAATTCGAATATGGGTAATAATATAATAATTAAGAATTGTATTAATCAAAATATGATTTAAAAGTGAGAATAACGAGAATTTGGGTATAACATTTAATAATTTTTAATATATATATTATTATTATATATTATATATTAAAATATTATTATTATTATTATTATTATTATTATTATTATTATTATTAATTTACTATTATCTTAATTATTATATATTGCCAAAAAATCTATTATATCTGTAATAATAACAATAATAATAATAAGTAATGCTAGTGGTTATAATATTGTTATTAGTATTATTATTGTTATTATTATCATTATTATTATTTGTACTGGTAGTATAATTGCAAAAATAATTATTATAACAGTAATAATTACAGTAAATAACGATACTAATTAAGATATGATATAATAATATATGTTATAATATTGTTATTATTGTTATTATTATTTTATTACATTATTATTTTTGGTTATGTATTATATTGCAAATATATTATTATCAAATTAAATAATATAACAATTCAATAATGATGATAATTAATTCAATGATATGAATAATGATATTATAAAATGTTATTATGTAATATTTGTAACATAATATGATATATTTGTGGTTATTAGTATTATTGCAAAATAATTTCATATCCATATAAATGAAGTATAATAAAACATTCCCAAAAGTGATAAAATTGCAAAATAGAATATGACTTTTGAGTATACTGCATAATGAGTTTTTTAACGATTATATGGTGATGAATATTAGTAAATGATGAATAATAACCAGGAATTGTTCATATAACAATAAAAGGTAAAGAAAATTAAAAAGTTCGAAAAGGCAAATTAGGAAATATAGCTTTTGAGAGTATTATCAAATATTTTTTATTATTTTTTTATTATTGGATTATTAGGTAATATTATATATAATTACCAGATTGTATTATATTCCAAAAAATTATAAACGTGAAATAAAATAATATTATAATATAATATTAATTAATAATTTATGTTTATAATATTTTATTATATTATTATTTATTATTTTATTATTATTATTTTATTAGTATTTATTTCAAAAATATTATTTAATAATATTACATTGCAAAAATCTATTAACTGATAATAATAAATATATATTATAAATAGTTATTATTATTAATTATTAGTGTTATTAATATTTTATGATTGGTTATTAGTTTATTGTAAATATTATTATATATTAATTTATGTAATGATAATTGCAAAATATTAATAATTCAATAATTAGATATACGATATAATGAGATAATGATGATAATATATTATAAAATCGTTATTATTATTATATTTTATTAACATTTTATTGTTGTTTATTAGTATTATGCAAAATATATATATACTCCAAATGGAATTACGAAATATAACTTTTGATATTCAAAATGAGATTATTGCATTTTGTGATGTAATTATGAGTAATATGATATATTAAAATGTATTAACATAAAATATGATATAATAGATAAAGATTTATAACAATTGTGTCATATATTATAAAAGGTATAATATATTATATATTTCTATATTAATTATTTTATTATTATTATTATTATTATTACTATTATCTTATTATTAGTAATTGCCAAAAATCTATTATCTGTAATAATACAATAATAAAATATAAGTAAATAATAATAATAATGCTAGTGGTTATAATATTGTTATTAGTATTATTATTGTTATTATTATCTTATTATTATTTGTACTGTAGTATATTGCAAAATAATTATTATAACAGTAATAATTACAGTATACGATACTATTAAGATAATGATATAATAATTATTATAAAATCGTTATTATTGTTATATTATTGTTATTACTATTATTATTGTTGTGGTTATTAGTATTATTGCAAAATATATACTATAACTCCATA
>NW_023654746.1:0-4480 GCF_015228065.2 Penaeus monodon
AAAAGGAAAAAAAAAAATAAAAAAACAAAAACCAAAAAAATTTTTTTTTTAAATTTAAATTTAAAAAAAAAAATATTTTAAAAAATTTTTTTTGGAATGGGTTTTTATTTAAAATTTAAAAACAAATCTTTAAATGTAAAAATAAAATTTATTAAAAGGGGGAATTAAGGAATCAAAGAATAGAATATAATTATGGAGGGTATTGGGGGGGGTTGAAAAAATTATTATCGCAAAAGTTTAAAGAAAGTGAAATTTAAGAGGAACAATTTGGGGGGCTTTTTACCCGTTCCGGGGGCCCGGGAAGCAGGGCGGGAGTTTTTTAAAAGAGGCTGATGGGGTTGGCTCCACTTTTGAAAGGCCTTGGCCGGCGGGGGTTTAAGCAAGCGGCTTTTGGCATTAAAATTCCAATGAAAAAATTTAAAATTTTTCGGCTTAGGCGGGAAAGGCTGGTTTAAAACCCTGGGCCAAACGTTGAAAAACAAATTTTAGCATATTAAATTTCAGAAATTTTGGTTGTTAACCTTCCCGTAGCAAGCCTTTTTTGGGGATTAAGATTTTAGGGGAAGAAGGGGGACTGGAAATGGTAGTCTAGGGGGAAAACTGTCCAGTATGCAAGGGAATTTAATGGAGAAAGGGGAAACAAGAGAAGGTTTGGGGGGAAAGTTTTGATTTTTTTTTTTTTGGGGGGCCCCAATCTGAATTGAATAATAGGTCAAATCGGAAAGGGGTAAGTCCTAGGATCGGAAGGGGAGGAGGAATAGAAAACCCAAAAGGGGGAAAAAAAATAACAAACCAGGAAAGGGCGAGTTGGGTTGAAAAAATTCAAATGGGAAAGTGAAAGGGCTGAAAGAAAAAAAAATATATACTCAAACTGGATATTTTAAAAAAAGGAATAAAAAATAAAAGTAAAAAAAAGTAGACAAGACTAAAGGGGGTTGGAAAGCCCCAAATGGGACAAAGAAAGAGGATTTGACGCCCTAAGAAAAGGGTGGTAAGTTAATTGAAGTAGGGGGGGATTCCAAGTGTGGTTTATTTGAAAAAGGGAAAAGGGGGGGGGGATGGGAGGGGGAAGGCGGGGGGGAATGAGAGTTGTTGGAAAAAAGGTTAGAAAGGAGGGGGGGGGAGGGAGAAGGGGAGGAGAGAGGAAGGAGGGGGAGGAGGGGGAGAGAGAGGGGGAGAGAAAAGAGAGAAGAGAGAGAGAATGGGGGGGAAAAGGAGAAAAGAGAGAGAGAGAGGGGAAGAGAGAGAGAGAGAAAAAGAGAGGAAAAGAGAAGAGAGAGAAGAGAGAGAAGAGAGAGAGGAGGGGGAGAGAGAGAGAGGGGAGAGAGAGAAGGGGGGAGAGGAGAAAAGAAGAGAAGAGGGGGAGAGGAGAGAAGAGAGAGAGAGAGGAGAGGAGAGAAAAAGGGGAGAAGATGGGGAAGAGAGAGCGAGAGAGAGAGAGAGAGAGAAATCAACTCAGATCAAGATTTAGCAGAGAGAGGTTGATGGTTAGGTTTTAACAAACAAATACGCTAAAAAACAAAGGTCATATAGCACTACAGAAAGGTATAATATTGAAAGGGTAGAGGGGGGAGGCGAGTTAATTATTAGGTGCTATACGTGAACAGTCGTGCAGCAGTAAGATGGTACTGGAAAGGGTTAAGATGGGAATGGGGAAAGAGGATGAGTGAATGGGTTAAGGCGGGATTAAGGGGGGAGAATTGATCAAGTGAAGGAAGTATTTGCGTCCGAGGAAGGAGAGCAGGTTGTCAAAAAAAAGTGTCTGTCGGTCTGTCTGTCTGTCTGTCTGTCTGTCTGTCTGTCTCTCTCTCTCTCTCTCAACACACACCACACACACCCCACACACACACACAACACACACACACACACACACACACACACACACACACACACACCACACACACACACACACACTGCAGTAAAATGTGGACAGGACAATAGAATGTGGAACAGAATGTGGAATGAAAGGGCCCATAAGGGCGGATCGGGCCTTCGTGGGTGTTGCGGCGCGTGATTCAGAGGAAGAGAAAGGAACATTATATGGAAAGGGAAAAGGTGAGGGGGAGTGCGTTGTTTCATGGAAATGGGGAGAAAGGCGAGAGCCACTGCTGACCTGGCTGAAAAAGTCACCCATTTCATTAGCGACTTGGAGAGGATTAGAGATGAGAGTATCTCGAATATGGAGGACGGGGCTGGAGGGGGGGGGGGGGTTGCCCGACAATTTATGGATCCGAGGCCAGACAGCTTTACAGTGTAGATTTTAAAGAGGAAACATAATTTCGCCAGCTTGTTGTTAGCTGTTTCCCGGGTTGTACGGCGAAGACAGGGGGACGTTCTTTTAAAAGATGAGGGCTGATAGCTGATTAGGGGTGCCTCGCTTGTAGCAAGGCACTTCGTCCAGGGTGCGTGTTTTAAGCGAAGCGCTTTTGGTGCAGTCAAAATTCCACCATGGAACACATTTGGAGGTATAGGGTCTTGAGGTTCAGAGAGTGGCTGTATAGGCAGCTCTTAGAACTGTAACTGTGAAACATTGTAGCATATCTGAAATGTCGAGAAGGGGTGGAGAGAGAGGAATCGTAGAGTAAAATGAAAGCATACCAGTTAGCTCATCAGCGCATTATCGTGGGAATAAGAATTAGGAAAAAGGGAAAGTGGGGGAGAGGACTGGAAAGTGGTCAGTCTGGGGAAAGTAGTCTAGAACTGACCAATGGAAGTCTAAATGGAGAAAAGGGGAGCAGAGAAGAGGTTAAGACATGAAAACGGTTGTGTGCGCATGTCAGAGTGTTGGGGGGGGGGCGATCTGAATTAAGATAATAATGCCCGCTGCGGAGAGGAAGCGTCCTAGATCGGCCCCCCGGAAGGTAGTGATAGAATCACCCCAAAAGAGGGGCGGCAATTAAAATCACCAACTACGGGGAAAAGGTGGCTGGAGTTGGGGAATTTGAGTTTCAAAGTCAATAGTGTGGGAGGGGGAGAAGGAGACTGAAATACTATGATCCAGCTGCGAATAACTGTGCAAGGGTCAGGGGTTTGAAAGGGAGTATAACATAAGGAGTTTTTTGATGGATAAGTGTAGACGAGACATAAAGGGAGTGTGGGAAGAGCCAAAATGGGAAATTGGTATGGGAGGATATGTGACGAGGGAGTATGAGGAAGGGGTGTAGGGTGTACTTGAGTAAGAGGAGGATGGATATTGGCAGTCAGTGAGTGTAGAGAGAGTGGGAGTAGTGAAACTGGAGGGTGGATGGGGGGTTTTATGTCGATTTGGACTGAGCAGATTGTTTTGAAGATCTTCAAGAGTTTCTGCAATGGAGTTGGTTGAGAGTTTGACTGATGTCTGAGGAGTAGAGGAAGGGTAGGTGGAGTGTGAGGGTGGTAGGAGAAAGTGGAACGTTTAGATTGTCTGCTGCAGGTAGCACAGTCTGTTAGAGATTGGAGTGTCTCGATTCAGAATGTCAAAAACAGACTGGGAGAGGTAGGAGTAGAAGTGGGAACGTAAGATGGAGGAGGAATGGTACAGGGGCAGTGCAGAACCATTTGGGAGGAAGGGCAGAGTGATAATACATATTGGCGTAGGGAGTTTAAAACGTTGCTTCCTGTCTGGCTTCGCGGTAGAATGAGCCAATCTGATCTGAGAATTTCCAATTCAGCCCCTATAATACATAAAGGGGCTGCACCAAATTTGGGACATGTGTGCACTGGCAGAGCAGTTTGACCGATTATACCAGGTGGGACATGAAGGGCATTGGGCTGGGGTGGACTAGACACCAACAATTTAACACTGCGGGGGGGGGAGGTTGATATGGCCGGCCAGGAGGGATTTTCGGGTGAACATTCAGTGAGGTCATGTCTAGGGAAGGGCAATCTTGGCAAGTTGGTGGAGGTTTTTACGTGGCCTCTAAGGGGAATGTGGTAGATACTGGGATCATAGTCCCTGAAGAGGCAATAAATTTCTCCAAATCTGCCAAAATTTTTTCGTGGGGAAAGGGCAGTTTTTCGTGGAAGGGGACAGTTTCCCGGACAAGTTTAAGGAGGGGGGGGGAGTGAAAACTGTCAGGGTTTTAAACTTAACTTGGGGTTTTAGAGTAACAGCGGGGCGGGGGGGAAAGATCGGACGGCTGCGGAAGGAACTTGCTACTTGTTTTGGAACTTGCGGCAGAGGGTGTGTCAGAGTAGGGGGGCGATCACGAAAAAACACCCATTTGGAGGGCTAAATGAGTTTTAAAGGTTTTTAGAGGGGGGTATGGGGAAAGGGGATTTTTAAGAGAGACGTTAAAGGAGGGGGGGAACAATAAGGCAGTAAGTTTAAAGGGGGAAAAATAGTTGATGAAGAAAGTGAGGGGGTGGGGGATGAAGGGAGATGATGCGGGGGAGGAGATGGTTTCCGGAGATTGAGTATTGACCTGCATGGATAATTTTTACTGGGGTGATGTGATAGTGGGGCAAAGAGGAAGGGGTAGAGTAGCGCATTGAGTCGGGG
>NW_023654749.1:0-4478 GCF_015228065.2 Penaeus monodon
GTGTGTGTGTGTTGGGGTGTGTGTGTGTGTGTGTGTTGGTTTTGGGGTGTGGTGTGTGGTATGTTATTGTATGTATTTGCCACACCCAACAACACACCACACAAACACACCCCACACCCACACACAACAACACACACCCCACAAAACCCACACACACACACACACACCACACACACCACACACACACACACCACATATACTATATATAAAATTAGATATATATATATAATTATAATAAATATATATAAATATATATTAAAATATAAATATTATAAAAATATATAATATAAATTAATATATATATATATAATATATATTATATAATATTATATATATATATATAATATATATATATATATAAATATATATATATATATATATATATATATATAAAATATATAAATAAATAATATATAATTTATATATATATAAATATTTATATAATTATTTTAATTTTTATATATATTATATATTTTTTATTTTTATATTATTATATATATATTTATATCTATATATTATATTATATATATATATATATATCTTATATTATATATATATTTTATAAAATTAAATATATATATAATATATATATATATATTATATTTTTTATATTTTATTATATAATAAAAAATTTTTATAATATATATATATAAAATATTTTTATATATATATATTATATAAAATATTTATATATTGCGTTGCTTTGCAATATATGTATGCATACACAGAATCTATATATATAATATATATATATTATTATATAATATATATATATATATATATATTTTTTTTTGTGTGTGTGTGTGTGTGTGTGGGTGTGTGTGTTTTTGGTGTGTGTGTGTTTGTGTGTGTGTTTTTTGTGTGTGTGTGTGTGTGTTTGGTGGTGTGTGTTGTGTGTGGTGTGTGTGCATACTAATAATACACACACCCACCCACACACACACACACACACAACCCACACACACACACACACACACACACACCCCACGCACACGCCGCGCACACACACAACCCACACACACACCAACCACACATATATATATATATATAATTATATAAAATTATATATATATAAAATATTTATATATCGTGTGCATGTGTATACTATATACAACCACCCATATAATATATATATATATATAATATATATATATATAAAATATATATTTTAATATATTAATATAATATCGTGTCATGTGTAACATATATACAAGCACCCCCATATATATATTATATATTATTTATATATATATATATAATAAAATTAATAATATTACATATTATAATTTATATATATATAAAATAATAATTATATATATATTTTATAAAATATTATTTTATATATATAATATATTTTATATATACAAAATATATATTTGTGTGCATGTGTATACATAATACAAGACACCCATTATATATAATTTTATATATATATATTATTATATTTATATATATATTTTAAAATATATAATAATTAATTAATTTTATGTATATAGATAGATAAGTAAAATATGTATAATACATGTCATCGGGGGAATAACATCATGGGGGGCGTATGGCACACACAACACACTTATTATCTCTTTATTTTGTTTCTTGTGTATTATTATAGAGTCTGACCATCTAAAAGTCTCTCTATTTCCCTTTCATTTAAATTTCGCGTGTTTGTATTTCCTTATTGATCATGAATTATGTGCTTTCCATTTGAAATTATTGGGCAATTCACTTTATCCGTTTACAAGCCTAAAAGGGCTTCGGATAACTTTTGAAAAATGGAAATTTCTTTCCCTTTTTCCATTATATATTTTTTCCCTCCCCAAGACTCTAATTCCCTCTCTATTTCTTGCAAAGGGCCCACTCGCACCCCTTTATAGCTCTGGTCGTAGTTTAAAAAATGGAATGTTTCCTTAAAAAAAGAAAAAAAAAAAAAAATCACATCTTTTTTCGCAGCGCCATGAAACTGGTTGTGCTCCTTCGCTCGCCACCTTTAAAACCCCCCCCCCCCCCACACACACACCTAAAAAGGCTGAAATAAAACCCCCTGCTCCGAACGCTACTCTGTGTGTGTGTGTGTGTTTGTGTGTGTTTTGTGTTGGTGTGGTGTGTGTGTGTGTGTTGTGTGTGTGGTGTGTGGGGGGGCGGGCGCGTTGTTTTTTATTAAAAAAAAAATATATTTTGTATAGTTTATCATTATATTATATATATATATATTATATATATATATTATACTTTGTGTGTATATATTATATATATTTATATATATATATATAAAAGTGTGATATATATATTAATTATATATATATTATTATATTAATATTTTTATCATCATTATCTCCCAAAATCGCTCAGGCAAAAAATTGACCCCGGCAGATTTTCGCACTTTTTTTGGGCGTTTTCAATCCGGCTGTGCCGACTGGCTACAGATGTCTGTCGCCCCCCTGGCTGGGGAGCTGATCCCAGCAGCGAGAATACCCCCTTCCCCGGGATTTTTGGCTGGTCCCCAAAAAGAGGTCTCGGGCTCCTGGTACTAGCGCCCCAAACCCTGCATCGCGGGACATGGTATCGATACGGGTACAGTGGCCAAAGGGGACCGACTTCTTATTGCACTGTGTTAGGCTGTGTCCTTGTACCACACTTTTTACACCTGATGGACTGGATAATGGGGAGAGCTACTACCAAATTCTTGGGGGCAACACTAGGCAAAATCAAATCTCAGACTTTACATTGCTGATAAAGTTGCTATCCTATCTGATCTTGGAGTCACTGGGGGCGCTCTTGATGCATTTAGCAAAGAGGCAAAGCTCTTAGGGCCCAGGGTCTTCCGTCCCTTTTTCGGGGAGGATTTTAAGTTTCGAGAGCTTTACACCTTGAACGTATCCAAACTCTGGCGTCAGCCCCGAATCAATAGACGGATTGGTCGGCAACGGGGCCATGAACTCGATCACAAGGGGATTTTGGGGATGTGGTACCTATCAAAGGGCCGCTGCGTGTCTTCAAGGCCCCTTTACTGCCATTTTTTCTCTATGGAAACGAAACCGGCGCTATCCGTGTCTTGGAGTCTCGTTTGATGCCCTTTTTAACAATCCCCCTTGCTGGATCATGGGACAGTTGGCAGGACCCCTGTCCAACCGGCGGTTTACACCCTGGACTGGCATGGGACCTGTTTTTTTGCATTCCAGGATCTCCCTCAAACTAATGGGGACCCAGCTCGTTTTCCCTGTGGCGCCCTGTCCTCAGGTTTTCTCTTTGCGAGACAACCCTGGGGGGGGGGAGGCCTGTGGGACACCCGGTCATGGGTTGGGCAGCTCGACGAACCTGTTGCGAGGAAATTTAAAATGGGCCGGGGGCCCGCTGGAGACTCGCCTCGGGGGTCCCCGTGGGTGGGAAAGGGAAAGGGGGGATGCGGCCCTGCGCCCCCTCGGCGTTAGCCCCTTTATATATATATACATATATAACATACATAAAAATATACTATACATTATATTTAAAAATTTTTATATACATATAATATATAAAAATTATATTACTAATTATATAAAACATAAGGCCCCGGTGGCCGAATGGGTTTGAGCGTCGACTCAACACTTCACGACGGCAATTGATTCGAGGTTCGGTCACCGGCCGGGGCGTTGTTCCTTTTGGGCAAGGAAATTCCCTCGATTGCCTACCTACCACTGGTGGCCAACCCCGCTCAAGTCAGTGCTGGGGCCAAACCGGTAAAAAAGGGAATATTACCTAAAAAGGTAAAACCGGCCCTCCGTGGAAAAGGGAAATGGGGACCCTACCACGTCTCATCCAAGAGCTCACAACATGAAAAAAACAATTAGTATCAGCTGTTTACCCCGGGGGCTCGACATGACCTACCCTTAAAAGAAGATATAAAACATAATATATATACACATAATCATCACATTTTGTATGTTTATAATACCACACACTACATATTTTTTTAGTGCGTGTGTTGTGTGTGGGGTGTGTGTTGGGGGTGTGTGTTGTGGGTTTTGTGTGTGTGTGTGGTGTGTGGTGTGTGTGTGTGTGTTTATATATATATATATATATATATATATATTATTATAATATACTATTATATACATATATATATATATATACTATATATATCATTTTATAAAATTTTATATTTTATATATATATTATAAATAAATATATATATATATATATATATAATATTATATATACATATAATATATACATATATAATTTATATAATGTTTTATTGTGTATATATGTGTAAAATTAATATATATTATATATATATATATATATTTATATATGTGTGTGTTGTATATTATATATATATTATTTTAATTATTATATATATAATTATATATATATATATAATTTATTGTGGTGTGTGTATATATTATATGTATATATATAATATATATATTATATTATATATATATTATATACACACACCACATCAAAAAAAAATATATAAATATATATTTATATATATA
>NW_023654750.1:0-2500 GCF_015228065.2 Penaeus monodon
AAAATCCACCAATTTGTTGTGACTTTTTTGGTTTGTAGTTTTATTTCTCATACAGTTTTTATACTGTTTTATACTTGGCCATTTGGCTTTTTTTTTTTTTTTTTTGGGGCAACCAATGTTGTTTTAGAGGGCATCACTACGTTAGTTAAATTATATATAATAATAATAATATAATAATAATAATAACAACAAACACCCCACAACACACCACACACAACACACACACTATATATCATATATATATATATATATTTTATATAAAATATTTATATTCAAAAACAAAAAAACAACAAACAAAAATAACATATATATAAAATATATATATATATATATATATATATATATATATATATATATATATATATATTAATATATATCTCATATAATATATAATAATTATATATAATAATATATATATATAATTATATATATATATATATTATAAATATTATATAATATAATACATATATAAAATATTTTAATATATATATATATATATATATATATGTATATATGCATATATAATATATCATCATCATCACCCAAGGGGCTAACGCCGACGGGGGCGCATGGCCGCATCCACCCTTCGTTTTCCCGCCCGAGGATCCCTCGAGGCGAGTCTCCAGGAGCACACGGCCCATCTCTAATTCCTCGCGACAGGTCTCGTCGAGCTGCCCAAGCCATGATCTCCTAGGACGTCCCACAGGTCTCCTCCACCCAGGGTTTGTCTCGCAGAGAGACAACCTGATGGGCAGGGTCGTCCATGGGAGGGCAGCTAGGTGGCCATATAGCCTGATTTGGGCGATCCCGGATTATCAAGTAACAGGTCCCATGCCAGTCTCTACGGTGTAACCCCCGGGTTTGGACACGTGGTCCTGGCAACTGTACCCATGATCTGGCGAAGGGACTTGTTACAAAAGGCATCAAGGCAGACTCCAAGGCGCTGGATAGCGTCCAGGTTTCGCTTCCATAGAGCAAAACTGGAAGTATCAAGGCCTTGAAAAACACGCAGCTTGGTCCTTCTGCCATAGGTACCGACATCTCCAAACGCTCTTGTTGATCGAGTTCATGGCTCCTGTTGCCCAGACCAATCCGTCTACTAACTTCCTGGTCTGACAACCCAGAGATATGGACTACCTACCAAGTATGTAAACTTTCTGTGACTTCAACGCCCTCGCCGCAAGCTGGATCGACTGACGGGTTCCCCCAACAGCCCCTAAAGTCCTGAATCTTGGTCTTGGTCCAGGAGACCTCTAGGCCTAGGGGCTTCGCCTCATTGCTAAATCATCAAGAGCTGCCACAAGTGACTCCAAGGACTCAGATAGGATTGCAACATCGTCGGCAAAGTAAAGGGTCTGAGACCTTAATATTGCCTAGTGTTGCTCCGCACTGACTTTGGCTAGTAGCTCTGCCCATTATCCAGTCCATACAGTGTTGAAAAGTGTGGGTGCAAGGACACAGCCTTGCTCACCCCTGAATTAACAGGGAGAAGTTCGACGTACCCCCACCACCTTTACAGCACTTTCAGTACAATATAGAGGCTTCCTATCAGGCCAATAATTCTGTGTCGGAATTCCCCCGAGCCTCAGGACCGCCCATAGCGAGTCCCGATGCACCGAGTCAAACGCCTTCTTGAGGTCGATGTAGGCTGCGAGCAACCCACGACCAAAATCCGACGGCGTTCCACAATTACTCGAAGCGCTGTATATGGTCTATTGTGGACTTGCCAGGAGTAAATCCAGACTGCTTTCCCGGTCTCTGATGCCTCAGTAGGTGGTTGCGGATCCGTTTAGAAGAATGTGGTCGAGAACCTTGCCTGGTATGCTGAGCAGTGTAATGCCACGGTAGTTGCTACAGTCCCATCGATCCCCTTTCCCCCCTTTCCCGAGAGGGATGACCCGCCCTCAGCAGGTCAGGGGGAATGGTACCAGACTGCCAAAAGGCAGTCAGGACTGTATGCAGGCCCCAAACCATAGGTTCACCCCCAGCCTTTAGCAGTTCACAGGGATATCACATATGCCTGCAGCTTTTCCCACTCTTCAAACTTGGAAATCGCTAGCCTAACCTCTGTTAGGGGAGGAGGTTCCTCACTGATAGGTGGGTCCGGCACAGGCACTGCGCATCGCTTTTCATCCAAGCTAACTGTTTGGAGGGTCCACCTGGTACAAATGTTTTAAAATACTCAGCCTAACGTTCACGATCCCCAACATGATCTGAGATGATCCGTCCATCCGCTGATCGACTGCAGTCATCTGTGAGGAGGGCTTAGGGTTCAGTTTTTCTCAGGGCTTGGTAGGGGGGGCGAAGGTCATTTACCAAAAAATGGCCTTCGCCTCCCTCAGCAAGATTCCTGATGGAATGTTTTCCCTTTTTCCCTTCTCAGCAGTGTCCGAGCCCTACACACCATGGAACGACGCAAGGCTTGATTCCCATTCAGCCGAGCCTTGCGACATTGCTTCAGTGGCCTGTAATGTTCTCCAGGGAGATGGTATTTTGCCTT
>NW_023654751.1:0-2500 GCF_015228065.2 Penaeus monodon
ATAACTCCGGAATAATTATCAAAATATTCAACCTTTCATATGGCTCAACAAAGGGCAGACAGGTGACATTTGCATATTATCTTATTTGATAATATCTTAACGTTATATCTCTTTTGTCTTACTGTTCAATCTGATTTTCGCATTTCCATTTACCCTTTGTTATTTCATCCTTTAAGGAGAAAACAGTTATAATGGTTATATGATATGTAACATGATCTTTTGTGTGGTTACGATCAAAATGATACTGTGGGGTTCGCTGTCTTACGAGATTAAAGAAAAATAAAAAAGGAGAGAGACAGAAAGAAGAATCGAAGATGAAAAACGGGGGAGAAAAGAAGGAAGAAGAAGAAGAGGATGATGATGTAATTACTACTGCTAATATTAAAACACTGATAATGATAGTAATGAGGATGATGACTGAAATGACAATAATGATACTAATAATAATGATGATGATACTCATTATCATTATCATCATCATCATCATCATCAAAAATCATTGTAATGAAAATGATAATAATGATGATGATAATAATAATGAAAATGATAAGGATGACGATAATGGTGAGATAATATAACAATTATAATAATATTGATACTGATGGTGGCGATTATGATACGAAGGCGATGAGGACGATGATGATGAAAGATGATGATGATGATTATGATGACGATGATGATGATGGGTATTTATGATGAAAGATGATGATGATGATGATGATGACGATGATGATGATGATGATGATGACAATCATGGTGATGATGATGATGATGGCGATGACGATGATGATGATGATGATGATGATGATGACGATTGTGATGATGATGATGATGGTGATGATGATGATTGTGATGATGGGGATGATATGAATGATGATGGTGATCTGATGATGATGGTGATGATAATGATGATGATGATGGTGATGATTATGATTGGGGTGATGATGATGATGATGATGATGATGATGATGATGGTGATGATGATGATGATGAAGACGATGACGATGATGATGATGATGATGGTGATGGTGATGATGATGAAGATTGTGATGATGATGATGGGGATGATGATGATAATGATGATGTTTAAGAAAAATTGCAATAATAACTATCACTACGACCATTATCGTCATAATTATCATCCTCATCATTATAATCATCATCATCATCATCTTCATTATCACAGCATTATTATAATTGTCACCATCATAATCATAATTGCTAAACTTTATTATAATTATTATAATCATCATCACCATTTTAACTCAAGTTAATCTTTCGAATCATTGAGGGACTATTTTTAGATCACTTTGTGTCGTCTCTTTCTTCATCTTACTAACGTATAAATGATAACGACATTAAATGAAAATTCCCTCTATTAAATTGTAAATAAAGGATTTATGTCAAATATGATATACATGAACACACACACTCACACACACGCACACACACACACACACACACACACACACACACACACACACACACACACACACATACACACACACACACACACACACACATACACACACACACACACACACACACCCCACACACACAACACAAACACACACACACACATTTTATAATATATATATATAATAAAATATAAAAAAATTTTATATATATATATATATATATACATATATATTATATATATATATATATAATTACGAGAGCATAAGTCTAACCAAAATAATGAAAAGCTCGTGAAAAGGACAAAGGAGAGGGGGGGGGGAATAGAAAGAGAGAGCTATTTTACAACGTGAATAGAAATATAATTGAATAAACCTAGCCACTGCTGTATTCTTCGTACTCCTGTCGCGAAAATGTTTCATAAAGAATGTTTTCCATAAAGTGAAAAACACTTATTCAAGAAATATTATAAAATTACAAAGCGTTCATATCACGTAGAGAATTTTGAACTTTTCCTTCTCCCGAGAAAGTTGGGAAAAAACCATCATTTGCAGCATTATCATAACACAAAGGGTCATATACTACGTAAAGAAATTTGAACTTTCCCTCTGCAAAGGAAACTTGAAGGGAAGTGTTCATCACAGCAAGTATTTTTTCCCCTGCATGCGTATCTTTACAGTTTGTACGTGTGTATGTGTTGACGCTTATAGGTCGTATAAGTATGTTGATGTCTCAAGTTCCTATGTGTGTACGTTGATATTTGTAATGTATATATGTGTTTCCTGATGTTTAGGTCGTTTTACGTATGTTTCAAGTTCATATGTGTGTGTAAGTTTTTAGTGTTTAAGTATGTGTGTTCTGATGTTTGTAGTTTGTATGAGTATGTTGATGCTGAAGTTCCTATGTGTTTTTTGTAGATGTTTTTTAAAAAAAATACGGATGTGTATGTTGGTGTTTGCAGTTCTTATAGTATGTTGATGTCTGGAGTTTGTATGCGAGTTCGTATGTGTGTGATGTTGATATTTGGTGTTCGTATGTATGTGTGTCCCAGTTCGTATATGTGTGTATTGATGTTTAGAGTTGG
>NW_023654752.1:0-4476 GCF_015228065.2 Penaeus monodon
TTTTTGGGGAAATGTGGCCCCCCCCTTTTAAAACCCCAAGGGCCTTGGGGGCCCCCCCGGGAATTTCCCAGCGGGCAATTCGTCTGAGGGCCTGCATCTTCGGGGGTGGGGGGGGGGGAAAATGTGCGTTTATTTTGCACTAAAACAGTACAAAACCCAAACCCCCCACGTCCCCCAAAAATTTCACTTTTTCCGACCATGGGGAAAAAATTTTTTAAAAAAACTTTTTTACAATGGGTAAGGGTAAAAATAAAAAAAACCCCTAATGGAAAAAAATTAAAAAAGAAAAAAATAATTAAAAAGGGGAAAAAGTAAAAAAATCAATAAATGGCAAAAACCTAAAAAAAATAAAATTAAAAAAAGTAAAATAAACAAAAAAGAAAAAAAACCCAAAATAAAGTTTCGTTTAAAAATTTTAAAACATTAAGATAAAGAAAAAAGAAATCAGTTTAAGTAAAATAAAGAGGAAAAAAATGGAAATGCACGTAAGCAAAAAAATAAATAGGCCAAAAGGAAACCCACCCTTTTTCCGGAAAATGACAAAATAGGAGATAACCCATCCCGATCTTGCAAGGGCCAGTTATGCGCTTGTGAGAAGTTTTTTGTAAGAGTGTCCTTTTTTCCAATTCAAAATTTTAATAAATTCTTTACTTTTTTTTTACTTTTTATATTTGGTAATTATTTACATATTTTGTAAATAACCTTGTGCGCATGAGCGTTTTGGGCCACCGGGAGATTACACTGAAAAACCCCAGGAGAAACGTTTCATTTTAAGGTTCCGCATGTTTAGGTCATTTTTAAGCCATATAGTGGATAACAGAAAAAAATAGACATAGTATCAATTTCCCGAACTACCAAGTGCCCCCAAACACCGAAAAAAGTGATTAGAAACCAAGGAATTCTGCCCATAGATGTAAGTGAAGAAAAATTTGGTGTTTTGCTATATAAAGGTATGTAACCCCACCCGGCCCCCCATACGCCTATGTCATTACGCTCGCTAGGCCACAAAATAACCCCGGACTAGGGGAAAATATAGATCGTAGTGTATAAATCCCAACAGGGTTAAGGTTAGGTTGGTTTACTGTTTAGGACGCATTTTACGATTACCACGGGGGAAGTAGATTATGTGAAATCCCATAATTTTTTCCGAGCAACGGGCTTTATTCCCATAGTTTTTTTTCGAAAAATGGCTCGTCAGTCTGTAGAACTTTCAAGGATGGCGGGGACGTCGTAGAGTTTCATTGCCGATTTTCATCGTTTTTTGTGCTTGTTTACTTTGTTATCGGGCAAAGTTTGGCTTGGGTTTACAAAAAAAATCGTTTTTTGACGTTTATAAACACTTTTTTTGTTTTCTGCGGGTTTTCCTATTGACATCCCAGTGCCATAAATTACCCCCCTTTCAACCCCGGTTCCCAACATCCTCAAGATCGTTGGGTAGGGGGAATTAAAAATTGATTTGAAATTGTCTCTGGGGAGATTACTGAAATCAAACACAAAAATCTGTTAAATAAAACTATGAAATTTAAAGTAAGTTGAAAAACACAAGACCCATGAAACAATTTAAAATAAATTGAAAACAATTAAAATAGGCAAAAAAAAAATAACCCTAAAATGTAAGATACACCATGAAACATTTACATAAAAATTAAAAATACTAAAACCAAATAAACAAGAGACCGGGCAGGAGTAAACAAACCTCACTATCCCACGTTGCCAACCACGAATCTGTAGTAGTTGGTGTGCAGCTACTCTCTTACTTACCCTTGTTCTAGGAGCTGACGAGTTTTCCTCAGGTCGTGAATTATGGGGATGAGTATGGGCTTGGGGCAAAAGCTGGGCAAAGTTACCTCCTAAGTCTACAGGAGTAGAAAGACCAAAAATCTATTTTTCACGGCATTTATTGCTGTCACCTATGTCATATATTACAGTTGAGTTCATTTACAGAAAATGTACAGGCATGACACTGAACATGAAAAAAAAAATCTCTTGAACACAAGAGTCTGCCTAGCCCACACTCAACACTCCTTCACAACCGAGGTTACTGGCCAACTGCTGCTGAACTCAGGCAAGGGTTGCCACCTTTCCAAGTTGTGAAGGGGTTGGGTGTGGCTACAAGCCTCTCGGACCGAAATTTTTTCGGTTCACCACAATGGGGCATGTGATCAATTCCAAAAGGAAATCCGCGAACCCGGGTGCGTTCTTGTATGGGGTATACCCTACTACATACATTTTAAAAAGTCAACAAAAAGCAAAAGTCTAACTGGTTCTTTTATTTTTCAGTATCTTTCAAACAAGCTTTTTGCATGATGATTTTTTACTCTGTAAACTCATTTGTTCTGCTCTAGCATGGTTAATTAAACGGGTAATCAATTCAACATAACGAAGTGTCTTAGATATATTTTGCAAATCTCTGCAGAACTATTGTAACAAAACAAAGAAATATGATGCATGTAATATCACTAGTTAATTTGTCATATCATGACGCCCAATATTTGTTTTTAACCATAAGCAGATAGGTTCCTCAACCACTGCAATCGGGTTAATGAATTGCTTTATATAATGATAGGGCTAACAAAAACCAACTTTATATAACACTACAAAAAACGGGGTTTAGTTCTTTAAAAGCTCCTTGGGGGAGCAGCCCTAGTAGCCCCTCCTTCTGTGACTTCCGAAGACAGCAGTTTCTTTTATGTAATAAAATGGACACATTTGGAAGGGTTTTATGTATAAAAAAAAAACGCCGAAAAATGTTCCAAAGACGCAGTTTCTTTATGAAATAAAGTGGCACTTTTGGGAAAGGGTCTTGTATGTATCAAACCCCGAGCAATTTTTTTTTTTTTTTTTTGTCAATAGAAATTTTCAATATCGGGAAAAGTTGACTTCGTTGGAAACAGTATTGCGTTTTGATCACAAATAAAAGGGCAAAAAAAATCTTGTGGGAAATCCTGCTGAAAATGAGATTTCGGGTGAATTAAAAAAAAAATATTTGCATGGTCTGACAAAATTTTTTTCCAGCTTTTAAATTTCATCTGCTGGTCAAAATAAAAAAAAATCAGTAGTCGGGTCGCAAGACAGACCCTAAAGGTACTGTTCCACTTTAACTCTGATGGTTTTTTTTAAAAAAATTTGAAAGGCTTTTAACAGAAACTCAAAAAATGGAAAAAAAAATGGACAAGCATATTTAAAAAAAAAAAAAACCCAAAAAAAAAAAAAAAAAAAAAAAAAAAAAAAAAAAAAAAAAAAAAAAACTAGAGCATAATGCGTATCCAAAGTTTCCTCTCATGGGTTTCCCTTTTTAAAATTCCCCAATTTTACCTGTTTGGTTAATCAACTTTTACAATAAATCGTCTTATCTCTATTTTTTTTCTGGTCTATATGTAAATGGGCAGCTTCACTCTTTGGGGAGCGTTTTTTCCTGTTTTACAAAAAATTAAAATATCTTTGGGAATGCCCAACATGACGTCATCATTTGAGTGCCTATCTCACCTACTAATCCTAAAAAAAGGGTTCCCAGGTATTTTTCAGTGAGGACGGTCAGTTGGGGACTTCTCTACATACATTCTCTATACGAAACCATAACTAACATACTTCTAAATATTCTGGTTCTGAATTGCTAATATTATTCTCTATAAACCCAAAAATATAAATCTTTCTCGTACCCCGGGAATTTCCCTATGTACTTGAAATATATGCGGGAAAAATTTTTTCCTTTGTTATACTTTTCAAAAATTGGGGGCAAAATCATTTTACGGGGGTACAAAGCACCTACCCAATTTAGTTTTTGGGGAAATCTCCATGCTCTGTTTTTCCCTTTTTCATTTTTCCTACAAGGACAAAAACCCAATACTGCTTTTAAACCCTTTTCTTCACTGTGCTATTTGACAATCTTGAATATTTTTGGAAAAATGTCCCTTTACCATAACATTGCCTACGTTGGTGCCAAAAAGCCCCAATCAAAACTTTTCATGCTCAAGTCGATTGCTCCCGCTTTGCCCTGGAACAGGTATTTCGTTGATAAGGGGTGCTCATTTTTTTTATTGGACAAAAAAGTTTTTTCTTGTTTTGGAAGCTTTTTCCCGAATGATTATTCTGAATGCTTCCATGGTTGCGACACGAATATTCCCCCTTCCCATTTGCAGCAGCCCCTTTGATAATAAATTCGAAGAGGTTATTGAAGGGGGTCTCAAAAAATTTTTATTCTCGCAGATTTAAAAAAAAAGATATGAAGAAACATTTGTTTTGAAGGGGACTGATGGTCTCTTCGTATTTTCCTTTTTTGTTGGATCTTATTTTGCTGATACATGTCCTAATGTTATACTGTAAGGGTTGCCCCTCAGTTTTTCTTGCATATTTGTGATCTAACACTTTTCTCATATTCCATTTTTATCACTAAATGAAAAATTGAATTTTCCTGGTCCATCAGTTTGGGGGAAAAAAGGTTTTGCCAATACCGGGGTTTTTTCCCAAAAAAAAAAC
>NW_023654753.1:0-27500 GCF_015228065.2 Penaeus monodon
AAATATATATTTTTTTTCCCTTTTTTATTTTATATAAAAAATATAAAAATATATTATAATATATATATATCTATTTTTTATTTTCTAATATTTTTTTTTTTTTTTTTTTTTTTCTATATTTTTGTTTTTTTTTTTTTTTCCAAAAAATTTTTTTTTTTTTTTTTTTTTTTTTTTTGGTTTTTTGTGGGTGGGGTTTTGGGGGGTGTGTGTTGTGTGTGGTGTGTGTTGTGGTGTGTGGGGTGTGTGTGTTTTGTGGGGTTTTTGGGTGGGTGGGGGTGGGGGTTTTGGTGGGGTTTTTCTTGGGTGGCTTTTATGTTTTTTGGGTTTATAGAGGACAATATATATAATATTATATATATAATATAATATAATATAAATTTATATATATATATCCTTTAGTATGTATATGTATTTTCCATATATATAAAAGCCACAAAAACCCCCACACCCACCCCTACACCCACACACACCACCCACCCCCCACAACACACAATTATATATATAAATTTATAATTTTAAAATTTTAAATTTTAATATATTATAAATGTTAAAATAAAAATATAAAACATAATATATTTATATTATATATTTTAATTATTAAAAATTTTTAAAATATTAATATATATTATTTATAATATATTAATATATATTTTTTTATTTTTATATATATATATATGTGTGGGGTTTTGGGGTGTGTGTTTTGTGTGGGGTGGGTGTGTGTGGGGGTGTTGTGTGTGTGTGTGGGGTTTGTGGTTTTGTGTTTGTGGGGTTTTGTGCTTGTGGGTGTGGGGTGTGTGTTTTTTGTTTTTTTAATTTTTTATATTATTTATTATTTTATATATAATTATTATAGTTTTATTTTATTAAAATAAAAAAACACACACACACACACCCCAACACACACCACCCCCCACACCCCACACCCACCACCCCCCAAAACCACATACATTTTATATATTCATGAAATTACCCCTTATAGTTTGTAATAAAAAAACACACAACACCCACGCAAACCCCACACTTTACACACCCCAATACACACACCCCCAAAACACCCCAAAATAGGGAAATATATTTTATATATATATATATAAAAATTATAAAATTATAAATAATTTTTATGTGTGTGTGTGTGGGGGTGTGTGTGGTGTAGGGTTTTGTGTGGTGTGGTGGTGTGTGTGGGGTGGGGTGTGTGTTGGGGTGTGTGTGTGGGTGTTGTCTTGTTTACATACTTTTAAAAGATTTTATATAATATTTTATATATATATATATTATATTATATATATAATATTTTAAAATAAAAACACATTTAAAATATATCTATATAAGAAGAGAATAAAATAACATATATATTATATATAAAATTATAAAATTTTATTTTAATTTAATATTTATACCTATTAAAAATAAAATTTATATAAATATTATATATTATATATATATTTATTTTGGTGTTTTTGTGTGTGTGTGTGCTTGTGTTTGGTGTGTGTGTTTGGGGTGGGGGGTTTGTGGGGGGTGTGTGGGGTGGGGTGTGTGTTTGTGTGTGTTTCTGGGGGGGTGTTTTGTATTTTGTTTTGGGGTATAAAAGGACAAAATAAAATATATTTTTTTTAAAATTTATATATATTAATTTTAAATTTTTTATATTATTATATATATGTTTTATCCCTATATATATTTAAAAATAATATTATATAAAATTTATATAATTTATTTTTATTTAAAAATATATTGTGTGTTATTTTATATCTTTAAAATTTTATTTTATTATTTTAAATTTTATTATTAACCCCCCCAAAAAACCCCACACACCCCCAACATACTTTATAAAATTATATATTATATATTATATACTTATATTTATTATATATATTATTTTTTTTTTAAAATTTATATTATAATCTTATTTTTATATTTATCATTATTTTTTATATATAATATATATATTTTTATATTATTTTTAAAATATTTATATATTTTAAATTTTATATATATTTATTTATATTTTTAATTTTAAATATATTCTATATATTTATCTTTTTAATATATTAAAATAATATATATATATTATCTTATTTGGTGTGTGTGTGTTTGTTTTGTGTGTGTGTGTGTGTTGTTTTGTGTTTTGTTTTGCTTGTGTTGTTGGGGGGTGTGTGTTGTGTTTGTGTGTTTTTTTTATTTATTGTTTATATTTATTTATAAAAAAAAATACCCACCACCCACACACACCCCACACCCCCTCCACCAAAACCCCACACCCCAAACTATGTGTATACAAAATTTTATAATAAAATATATATATATATATAAATATGTGGCGAGACACTGCGTGGGGGGACCGGCCCAGCTGGCGCGGATGTGGGGGGCGCGGGAAAGGGGTTTTTTCCCTTGCGGCTGGGGAAGAGATGATCTTTGGCCCTTCCCCCCGTGATTTTTTTTGTTGACGTTTTTAGGGCCCAGCAGCTGAAATCTACTTTCAAGCAGGCACCCCCTTTAGGACCTGCGGGGTGGCGCGGGCGGGGCCTTGGATTTTCGGGCCTTCCTAAAGGCAACGGGGGCTAGGGCCACTGCCAGCCCCCCCCCGGGGAAAACCCCCGGGGGCCGGAAGGCAAAGTGGAAAAAATACAAAAGGACGGTGACCCGAGAATTTTCCCAAAGGCTTTTTTGGGGGTTGCGAGAGGGTAGGGCAAAGCTGCCCCCCCCAGGGGTCAGGGGAAACCCGGAGAACACGTCCTCTAAACCCCGGGAAACGGATTCTGATCCCTTTCCCAGCAGTGCTGAAAAGGACTGGGGCAGGTTTTGGTCCCTTTCCGAGCGCATGTCCTAAGGCAAAGGGAAAGTGGTAAAGGCGGAAAAAGGTGGGAAGGGGGCCGAAACCCGGCCGTCCTGGGTTTTCCCCGGGCCCCGACGGGGTGGTCCCAAACAAACCAGCACGTGCGGTGGGGGCTAAATTTAGAGGGGAAGCCAGGCCGCCTGACAGGGGAAACGGGGGCTGGGGAAGCCCCAAAAGTGCGGCCGATATTTTGGCCACTTTTTGGACTTCCGGCCCACACTAAAAGGGGACTGTGTGGTGCCCACGGGGCTTTGGTGTGCAGCTAAAGGGGCCCATTTGGAAAGGTTTGTATTTTCCCCGGGGGCAGCAGGGTTTGCAGCGGCTCCCGGGTTGTATGTGGCCTATCGGGGCAGCACGCTTGCTGGGCCTTGACTACCTGCGCAAAAGAAAGGGCGTGGGGTCACCTTGGACGGAAGCAGGGAGGGTGCACGGTAAAATTTTTGGCCCTTGTTTCCAGGGGTTTGGCTGTGCAGAGGTAGTTAGGCTGAGCAACTGCCCCTTAAACCCAAAGGCCCAAGAGTCTAGAATCCGGTGTGGATTTTAAAGGGGGAAATTACGTGGGCCCATTAAAAAACCTGCAGTTTGGCTGATGGCTTTAAGGGTTTGGGGCCCCCCCCCGGGAGCCTTGTTGGCCCGGGGGGGGGTTAGTTCGTTTTGGTACCCTCCTTCTCCAATAAGGACCTAAAGGGTGCCGCTGGTGCAAAGCGGGCACTTGTGGGGAAAAGGGGCGTCCAGAAAAAGCCCGTGGGGGGCGAGGAGTTGGGGGGTGGGGCCGTTGCCGACTTCCCGAGGATTTGGCCCCCACCGGCGGGGCGTTCCCAGGGGGCCGGAAGAAACTCCTGGGGCCAGGGTGAAAAAAAAAAGATGACGTTTACCCCCAGTAGCGGCGATGAGGACTTTGGCAGACCCCTTCCCCGAGATGGGGAAGAGCTTTTGGGTGGTGAGGGCGGGCTACAGACGTCAAGGGGGACCATGACCGGTCTTGGGGGGAGATCCCCCTCTGGGTGCCACTCCCAATCTCCCCCCCCCCCACAACCTCCTCCGGGAGGCCCCAAAGGAGAGCGAAAAAGCCGCCCCAAATGAAAGTTTTTTTGTTTTTGAAAACGTTTTTTATTTAAATTTTTATGTAGTTTTTTTGGTTTAGATAGGGCCCGACGGGACGCCAGGGGGCCCTTTGTTTTCTTTTGGCGAAAATGTTTTAAAAATAAAAAAAGGTCCCGGGGGCATGTGTTAACATGGGGGACCTGGGCAAACATGACGCGCGGCGTGAGGGGAGGACGGGGGAAAAAGGCCGAGAGACGCATTTGGGTTTGCTGCTCCTGTAAAAGACCTCGGTGTCCCCGGGGGGAACCTGAGATAAACCTTGTGTTCCCCCTTTTAAATAACTGTATTTTTGCTGTTGGCATGCGGGTTTTCCCCCCCTGTATTTTTCCTATAAAAAAAGTGAAACGGGTAAAAAACCCAAAAATGCCATTTGGGGTTATTTCGTCCCTGCCCGCCACTTGGTTTTTTCCCCCCTGGGTGTTCGGGGACCCTGGTGGGGGGGTGTGTGGGGGGGGGGGGGCCTGGGGGGGGTTTTTTTTTTAGTGTTCACGACCCTATGTATAGCAAGCCGCTGCCTCCTGCCTTGTTTTTGGTGGCAGGGGAACGGGGGGGCCGGGCGAAAACAAAATTTTAAATATTGTATATTATATATATATATATTATATATATAAAATATAAAAATATATATTATATTTTTATTACATAATATTTATATATTATATATATTAAAATATAATTTTTATATTATATATTATAGATTTTGCGTGTGTGTGTGTATGTGTATATTATATAAAAATTATATTTAAAATATATTTTTTTGGTTTTTTGTGTGTGTGTGTGTGTGTGTTTTTGGGGTGTGTTTTGTGTTTTTGTTTTTTTTATCTGTGTGTATATGTATGAGTGTGTCTGTGTGTGTGTGTGTGTGAGTGTGAGTGTGTGTATGTATCCCTTATAAAATATATATACAATATATAATAAAATGTTCTTTATAAAATATATATTTTTTAGATATTATATATATTTCTCCACTCCCCCTCTCCTCCTCTTTTTCTCTCTCCTTCTTCTTCCCTTCTCTCTCCCCTCCCCTCTCTTCTCTTGCTCTCCCCCCCCCCTCTCTCTCCCCCAAATTTTCCCCCTTTTTATCTGTCCTACCCTTTCTCTCTCGGGTATTTTTAAATTGG
Source organism: Penaeus monodon (assembly GCF_015228065.2). Lineage (NCBI taxonomy): Eukaryota > Metazoa > Arthropoda > Malacostraca > Decapoda > Penaeidae > Penaeus > Penaeus monodon. The sequence continues at coordinate 5,059 of NW_023654753.1, forward strand.
GTTTTCTATTATTATTGTTGTTTTTGGGTTTAGTATGGTTGCAAAATAAAATTTTTAACCCTGAATAATTGCAATGATATGATGAAAATTGCAAAAAATTGAGATGATAATTAAATAATGATGAAAATGATGATGCTGTGAGGGATAATTTTGATAAGATGATGAAAAAAACAAAAAATAATGTGAAAAATCATGATTATAATTTTTTAAAATTACCCTATATAATAAAAAAAAGGAAAAAAGAAAATAATTTTAAAAATTCAAAAAAAGCCGCTAAATCTGCAAAAATATAGGCAATTATTAGTAAAAAACTAAATGAATAATTACCAAAAATTCTTTTTAATCATGAAAATTTAATTATGATAAAAGTGAGAAAAAAAGAAAATTTTTGAAAATTTTTAATGATTATTTAAATTTTTTAAATTATCATTATTTTTATTATTTTATTTTTTATTTTTATTATTATTATTATTATTATTATTTTTACATTTTATTACTTTTGTTACTATTTTACTATTTTTTATTGTTACTATTATTTTTAAATTATTATTTTTTAATTACATTTTATTTTATATTATTATTGTTATTATTATTACTTCTTTAATTATTAGTATTATTCCCAAAAAATTATTAAAACTGAAAATAATAAAAATTGTCAAAAATAAGTTTTAAAAATTTAATAAAAATAATAATAATAATCGTTAATTATTGATTCAATATTACTAAAGATAAAAAGAATTTTATTAAAAAAATGATATAAATAATTTTTATAAAATCGTTATTATTTTTTTATTTTAATGTTATTACTCTTTTTTTACTGTTGTTATTAGTTTGTTGGAAAAATATATTTACAACTGCAATAATTTCAATAATAAAGGTAAAAAGGGGCAATAATTTATGATAATTGCAATAAAAAATTTAAAATGATGATGATATGATTAAAGTATGATGAAAAACCCATAATTGTGATAATCATGATATTAAACAGTGGGTACTAGGAATTGTGTCCATTTTATTTAAAAAAAAAAAAACGTAAAAAAGAATAAACCCCAAAAATCCGAAAAAAAAAATGGCAAAAACTAACCCAATGTAAGGGCCTTTTTAGAAAGTTCTCCAAAAAGACCCTTTTTTTGATTTTTTTTATGAAATTTTTGGGAATTATTAAAGTAATAATGATAAAAATTAACCCGAATTGTATTAATCCCCTTTCCCAAAAATATGATAAAAGTGACAAAAAGGGAATTTTTATAACATTTGGATTATTAAAAATTATTAATAATTTTCATTATTATTATCAAATTTTTATTATTATCATCATCATTTTATTTTTTTTTATTTTTATTATTATTATTATTATTATTATTTATTATTTTTTTAAATATTTTATTATTATTTATTATTTTTTATTATTACTTTATTACTATCATTTTCCTTATTATTACTATTTTTATTTTTGTTTGAAAAAGGGTTTTTTCTAAATACAATGTTTAAAGGTATTATGATATTAAAATTTTTTGTGGGGAAATATGATTTTTCCATTGTTTAAGTGTAAATCAAGGATGATTTATGGGAAAAAACCTATTTTACGAAGATCCCTTTTTCGTTTTGGGTTTTTTCTGGGGACGCCCCTGGGGGAAGGGCGCGTTGGGCGGGAGTCCCTTTTTTACAAAAAATTGTGATCAACTAAAATTTTTTGACGCTTTTTAGAGAATTTGATTATGGATGTGTTAAAATTTTCCCCTGCCCCGATTGGGAAACTATGTCACCAATAATCATGTGGAGGGTGGCATTTTGGGAAGTTTAAATTCTCGTTAAATTTTTATTTTATTTAAATGTTTTGTGTTCCTTGTGGATTTAGGGTGTGGGGATTTTCGAATCCTCTTTATTTGAAAAATTATCAAATTCTGATTTTTTTATTACTTTACGAACTTTTAAATTTGGTTTTTAAGGATTTTAAATTTGGCTTTGTTTCCTGTATCAGTGTTTAATACTGACTAATTTTGTATATGCTTTTTTAAAAATCTGTTTTTCTTTTTGGGCCAAATTCTTAGATATGTGATTTTTTCTGTTTCAGGTTTAACCTTTTAAAATTAAAGGGTTTTAAAAAAAGTTCCCGAGTATTTTTTGGTGAACCAATTATTTTTATTTTATTTGGTTATTGTTTTGTTTTGTTATGTTATTTTTTTTTGTTTTTATTATTATTACTTTTTAAATTTTAGTATATATATTGCCCAAAAATATATTATAAATGTATTAATAAAAAAAATAAATTAATAACTACAAAAATAAAAAAATTGTTAAATATTGGTTTTTAATATTTAAATTTTTTATTTTTTCATTATTATTTTCATTATTTTTATTTTTTATTTTTACTATTATTTGGGAAAATTTTTTTTTTTTTTTTTCGTGCAAAGTCAAAACCAAAGTACAGTAAAAAAAGCGTTGGAGTGGGGTTTTTCCTTGACGAAAACTAAAACCCTTTTCTCTATTTTCAAAAGGTGTGGCAAATCGAAAATAAGGGAGATATGGACAGACAAGAGTGAGGATCGCCCCTTTATTTTTTTGTCCCTTTCCAAAAGGGTTTCTTCGCGGAACCAAAAAAAAATGTGACGCGGAAAATCTCACCAAGTATTTTTTGTATTTCTACCCGCCTGGGGGAACCCAATATTTTGTCATTATCCGCTCCTTTTTTTTTGAAATTATGTATTTAAGGGGTTCTTTTCCTTTTTTGTTCTCCATTTAGGGGTTTTTGGGAAATATTTTTTGCCTTTTTGTACAATAATTTTATTCGCGTGTGCCTTTTTCCACCGGGGGATTTTACGGGCCCCAGCGCCCAATACGTCGTGAAACGGGAAATAAGCAAGTTTTATTTTTGGAGTTTCTGCGTTTGGGACCGGGGGGCATTTTTTAAAACCCCTTTTTTGGATTTTACGGAAAAAAAGACTTCGTTTTTTATCACGCCCCCGATTTTGAACCCTCCAGTGCCGAAAAAACTGAAAAAAAGTGGTTTGAAACAAACAAAAGTGACCATAGCCGGAAGCAAAAAAAACGTTCGGGGTTTCGCGATATAAAAAGGGATTTGGTTTTTCCCTGGAGGTCCAGGGGGGGCCCCCTAGCCCCCCGGCTAGGGTAAAAAATTACCCCGGGGGTCCCCGGGGGGGCCCTGCCCCCCGGGGGGGTAGACCATAAATTACCCCTGGGGGTCCATTGGCTAGGGAATATATAGATCGTGTGTATAAATCCCCCCCGGATTAAGGTTAGGTTGGTTTTTTTTTGGGTTTGGCGCATTTTTAAAATACCAAAGGGGGGCTGGATTATGTGAAATCCCGTAGATTTTTAACCGGGAAAGATGGGTTTTGGGTTTTTGTAGAGTTTTTTTGAAATTGGGGCGTCGGGGTGTAAAAGTTTTTAAAGATGGGGCGACGTCCAAAGAGTTTTTATTGTCCGATTTTAAGGGGTTTTTTTGTGCTTGTTTTACACATTTTTTTGTTCACTTTTCTTCTTATTTCAGCTTGTTTTTTCCCCCCCCAAATTTCCCTTTTATCTACTTCATGCCCTCCCCTGCTATCGGGGCTTATCAAATCACATCAAAATTGTCCCCTGGAGGGAAAGCTAAATGAAAAAAAATCCCTCCGATTCGTTGTTTACTCACGAAAACAAATCTGATGATATAAAAATTGCTAGGAAAACCCGGGTTTTATTTTTTGTAAAATTTTCCCTAGTTTTACTATTATTATTATTATTTATTTTTTCTTTTATCATTTTCATTATCATCGTCATTCGGGGGGGGGGGCCGGGCATCGGCATCGTCTCGTCATCTTAACTTTTATTATTATTCGTAGTTTTATCGTTATAAAATTTTAAAATTTTTATTATTATTACTATATTTATATTTAAAATTTTAAAATATATGTATATATATACTATTTATAATATAATTATTCTAAAATTTAAAAATATTTTTATATATATAAATATAAATAATAATTAAAATATTATATATATTAAAAATTTTATATATTTAATTTTATAAAATATATATATTATATATCATACATTTTATATATAATATTATAAATATATATATAAAAAATTTTTCTATATAATATATATAAAATATTATATCTTCTATATTTATAAAATATTAAATTTTTAAAATATATATATTTTAAATTTTAAATATATGTTTTAAATTTTTCTATTCCCCCTTATATATTTTATTAATATATATATTTATATAAGTTATATATTTTATTTTTTATATATTATTAAAATATATATTTATATATTTATTAAAATAATTTTATATCTATATATATATATATATATTCATCTATATATATATATATTTTTAAAATATATAATTTATATATATTTTTATATAATCTTTTTTAATATATAATTTTCATGATAAAATTTTATTATATATTTTTATAATATATTCCCTTTTTTTTAATATTTATTTTAAAATATATATGGGAAAATTTTTTAAATTTTTGGGATATATATAAAAATATATATAATATATTTAATTTTTTATATATTTTAATTGAAAATATATTATATATATATTTTATTACCTTTTTATTATATTAAAACTTTTTATAATCTATATATATGCCAAAAAAAGCCTAAAATTAAAATTAAAAATTTTTTTATTTTTCCCTTTTTGAAAGTTTTTTTTTTCCCCTTTTTTTTCCCTTTTTTCCCCTTTTCCCTCGTTTGAGAGAAGATGGGAAAATTTTTTTTTTTGTTTTTTTTATGTTTTTTTTTTGTTTCCTTGTGTTTTTGGGCTTAGAGAAAGAGAAAGAGAGAAAAAAGTGGATAAAGCGTGTGTGAGAAAAGGGGGTAAAGAGTTTACGGGGATAAAAATTGGGAAATTTAAGAAAAAGAAAAAAAAAGAAAAAACCGAGGAAAAAAAAAAAAAGCGGGGAAAAAAGAGATAAAAAAGGCTGGGGAAGCGGAGGAGAAGGAGAAAGGGGAAGAAACCCGGGGAATAAAAGAGGGAAAAAAAGCAAACCCGGAAAAGAAAAAGGGGAAAAAAAAGGGAAAAAGAATGGACGAAAAAAGAAGAGGGGGGGACCCGGCGTAGAGAAAAATGAAGGGGGGAATGAGGAGGTAAAGGGGGCAGGAGGGGGAAAAATTGAGATAAAGGGCGATAAAACAGGAGAGAAGAAAGAAAAAAATTTTAATGAAGCTCAAGTAAAATTTTTTTCTCCTCTCCCTCTTCTCTCATTTCCCCTTTTTTTTCTCATTCTTTTCCCTCATTTTTTTTCTTTCTTTTCTTTCTCAATTCTCTCTCTTCTTTCTTTTCTTTTTCCCCTTCCTCCCTTTCCTTTTTTCTTCCCTTCCTTTTTCTCTCCTCTTTCTTTCTTTCAGATTAATTAATTTTTCTTAATTTTAAACCCCTTAATTTAGTCCTTTAAATTTTCATTTAAACTGAAATTTTTAATTTTTCCCCAATTTTTGGGTTTTAAATTTAATTTCTCCTTTAATTTTTTTTTTTTTTTTTCTCAAATTTCTCTTAAGTAATCAAGGGAATTTTTTTTTGTTTTCTTTTTTTCCCTTGTTTTTTCTAATTTTTAATAAAATCTTAACTCGATTGAAAATTAAATTTTATTAAATTTGTTTTAGCGAATTTTTCCCCTTTAAAGGGGGAAAATTTTTTAAAAATTTATTTCTTAGTAATAAAAAACCCTTTAAAGTGGGTTTAATTTCCCCTTAATTAGGGAAAAGATTTCCCCTTTAATTTTAAACTGGGATTTTTCCCCTTTTAATTTGTCGAAAATTATTTTAATTTTTTTTGAAAAAAAAACCCGTCCTGTAAAATAGCCTTGGGGCTGGGGGGCGAAGGCCACCCGGGGACTTTTTTATTTATTTAATTATTAATTCGCTAGGAAAAGGGAAATTTAAATTAAAAGTAACCCTTTATTGTCTTTTATAAATTTTTGTTTTTAAAATAATTTAAACTCTGAATCATATCTTTTCCCAAATATCTCTTTAAATTTAAATAATCTCTTGGGGCTGCGGTGAAGGGCCCAAAAATTTTTGGAAAAGTGCGTTGAAAGCTGTTTTTCCCCCAGGAAAAGGGAAAATTAAATTAAAATATCCCTAGTTTTTCTTGATTAAAAAATTTTTGTCTTAAACATAATTTAAAATTTTCTTAAAAAGTAAATTTTAAATCTTTAATCATCACCATTTCATATTATCTTTAAATTTAAAATTTTTTTTGGGCTGCAGCTAAGGCCAAAAATCTTTTTGAATGTGCGTTTGCTCGCTGTTTTTTTCGCAAAAAAAGGAAAAAAATTACAGTTTCCCCCGGGTTTTTCATTATAATTATTTGTCCCTTTAAACATAATTAATTTGGGCTTAATATAATTTAAACTCTGAAACATCTCTTATTTCAAATTATTTTCTTTTTTAAAATTTTCTCTTTGGGACTGGGCGAAGGCCCCAAAAACCCCCTTGGAAGGGGTTTCCCGTTTATTCCCCAAAAAATTTAAAAAAATTACTTAAACCTCGTCTCAATAATAAAACCTTTATTTTTATAAAATTTAAATTTAAAATAAATAATTTAATTTTATTATTTAAATTTAAAAATTAAACTTTTTTTTATTATTTAAATTTTAAATTTTCTCTTTTTTATTATAATTATAAATTTATCTTTTTTTTTTTATTATTATAAATTAAAACTCTTTTTGATCTCATAATCTAACTTTTCTCTTCCCAGATTGATTAAATTTTTCCCAGAGCGACACACGCCAAAGTCAGGCGATTGGGGGGGGAGGAGAAGGAAATAAAAAATCTGTTTTGAGGGGGTGGGGGTTTTTAACCCCAAATTTTAATTTAAACTTCTTCGGAATCTTTCGTCTTTTTTTTGGGCCCCTTCCCCTTTTTAAGGCTTTTTGAAAACCCTTTTTCCTCTTTTTCTTCCCTTCTTCTTTGGCCCCCCCCTTCCCTTCCCCCCCCCCCAAGGGCTTTTGGACCCCCCCGGGGGGGCCCCCCCCCCGGAAAGGGGAAAAGGAGGAAGAAAGAAGAGGGTAAGAGGAAAAGGGGAAGAAGGGAAAAAAGCAAGAGAAAGAAGAAGAAGAAGAAAGATGAGAAGAATGTCAAAAAGCCTATAAAAGGGAAAAGAGAGGAAGAAAAGACGAAGAAGATTGACAGAAGAAATATAATTAAATTTAGGTATTAAACTCATCAAAACGAGATATTTTTAATTCATTCTCCTGCGCCAATAGCACTGACGTGCGTGTGGTCGCTCTCGTAAAATTAATCAAATCTGGGAAAGACAGTTAGATTATGAGATAATAAAGAGATTAATTTTAAAAATAATATCAATAAAAAATTTTAAATTTTATAATTATATAATACAGAGATTAAATTAAAATTTAAATAATATAAAAAGATTAATTTTTAATTAATAATAATATCATTATAATTATTATTAATATAATTAAATTATAAAATAAAGAGATTATTATTGAGACGAGAGATTTAAGTAATTTTTTAAATTTTTTCTGGCGAATAAACAGCAACCCTTCCAAAGGAGGGTTTGGCCTCGCCGCAGTCCCAAAGAGACAATTTAAATAAGAGATAATTTGAAATAAGAGATGATTCAGAGATTAATTATATTTAAGACAATTAATTATGATTAAGACAAATAATTATAATGAAAAATCAAGGGATACTGTAATTTATTTCCTTTTTTTTGCGAATAAACAGCGAGCAACGAAACATTCTAAAGATTTTTGGGCCCCTTACCCTGCAGCGCCAAGAGAAAATTTAATTAAGGATAATATGAAATAGGTGATGATTCAGATTTAATTACATTTAAGACAATTATTATGATTAAGACAAATAATTCTAATCAAGACAATCTAGGGATACTGTAATTAATTTCCCTTTTTCCTGGGGGATAAACAGCAATAAACGCACATTTCCAAAAATTGTTGGCCTTAGCCGCAGCGCCAAGAGATTACTTAAATAAAGAGATATTTCGAATAAGATATTGATTCAGAGATTATTTATTATATTTAAGACATTAATTATAATTAAGACAATCAGGGATTACTGTAATTAATTTCCTTTCCTAGCGAATTAATAATTAAATAAAATAAATAAGTGCCGTTGGCCTTCGCCGCAGCGCCAAGGCTAGGTTTACAGGACTGGTTTTTTTTCAGAAAAAAATTACAATAATCTTTCGACAAATTAAGGGGAATCGCCAGATTAATTAGGGAAATCTTTTGCCTAATTAAGAGGAATTAATCACATTAAAGAGGTTAATTTTATTACTAAGTAAACAAATTTTTAAAATCTTCCCTTTAAAGGGGAAAAATTCCGCTCAACAAATTAATGAAATTAATCAATCAAGGTTAAGATATTATTCATAATTAGATAAAATAAAGGGGAAATAAAAGAAAACGAAAAAAAATTGCTTGATTACTTAAGAGAAATTGAGAAAAAAGAGAGAAATTGAGAGAAATTGAATTAAACCAAAAATTGAGAGAATTAATTAAATCAGATTAATGATAATTAGGACTAAATTAAGGGGATTTAATTAAGAAAAATTAATTAATCTGAAAGAAAGAAAGAGAGAAAAAAAAGGAAGAGGAAGAGAAAAGAAGAGGAAGAGGAAAAGAAGAAAAAAGAAGAGAGAGAATTGGAGAAAGAAAAGAAAGAGAAAAATGACGAAAAGAATGAGAAAAAAAGAGAAATGAGAGAAGAGAGAGGAGAGAAAGATAATTACTTGAGCTTCATTGAAACCCTTTTTCTTTCTCTCTCTCCCTGCTTTATCGACCTTTATCTCCTAATTCCTTCCTCCTGCTCTCTTACCTCCTCATTCTCCTTCATTCTTCTCTACGCCGGGTCTTCCCTCTTCTTTATTCGTCCATTCGTTTCCCTTTTTCTCTCTTCTTCTTTATCCGGGTTTGCTTCTTCCCTCGTTTATTCGCCGTTTCTCCTTCTCCTTCTCCACCTGCTTCTCTCAGTCCTTTTTTCTTTATCTCTATTTTCTCCTTTTTTTCTTTTTCTCTCGTGATTTTTCTTTCTTTCTTTTTTTCTTCAATTCCACTTTTTTCGCCGTCATCTCTTATCCACCTTTCTCACACCCCGCGATTTATCCACTTTTTCTCTCTTTCTCTTTCTCTCAAGACAAAACACAAGGAAACATAAAAAAAACATAAAAAAACATAAAAAAAAATATTCTATCTTCTCTCAAACGAGGGAAAAGAGGAGCGAAAAAGGGAGAAAAAACTCGGAGGGAAAAATAAAAAAGTATGATATATATATTTTTATCATATATATTAAAATATTATATATATAATTATTAAAATATATATAATATATATATTATGTAAGCATATATACAATATATATAATATATGTATATATATATAATATATATATATATATATATATATATATTATATAACAGAAATTATATGCATATATATAATATATATATATAATATATATACATTAATTATATATATATTAATTATATATAATATATTATCTATTATATATTAATAATATATTTATTATTTATATATAATATTATTATTTATATTTTTTATATAATATATATATAATTTTTTATCTATAATTTAAATATTTATAATTTATTATTATATAGTATATATATAATAAAAATATTTAAAATATTAATATAATAAAATATGATTAAAAACAGACGAATAATAAAAATACATATATATAAATACGAATTATAATAAAAAAATATAATAATAATAATATAATAATAGGTAATTTATACGAAAAGACGGTGACATATTTATATCCGATGCTGAATGACAACGCTGAGATACAGACACCCCCCACGCAACGATGGATAACCGAATAGCAGGGAGGCATGAATAATGGGGAAATTTGGGTAAAATAAATAAAAAAATAATAATGTAAAAAGAAGAAATTTAAAATCGAAATAAACTCTATACTGCAATTTTAATCTCAGATGGTTTTTTGGGAAAAATCGGGAAACCCTCATTCGGTAAAATCTGGGATTTTTAAAAATCCGATCCCCTGGATACCATGGTAACCATACCCTAACCTTATCCTGTGGTTTATACACTACATCTTTATTCCCTACCATGACCCCCAGGGGAAAAATTTATTTAAAAATTTCCTTTAGCAGGGGCCCCTTTATGGGGCCCCTGGAAAACCCCGTGGTAATATTTAAAAACAACCTACCATGGGCTATGCCCTAATTACCTCCAAGGGTAAAAAAAAAAAAAAGAAGAAGAAGAAAAAAAAGAAAAGAAGAAAGAAGAAGAAGAAAAAAAGAAGAAGGAAGAAGAAGAAGAAGGAGAAAAGGAGATGAAGGAGTTTAAGGAAAATGAAGGAGATGATGAAAAAGAAAAGAAGAAGAAGCCCTAAACCCTATGAAAGAAGGGGAAAGAAGAAGAAAAAGAAGAAGAATAAAAGAGGAAAAAAAAGGACAAAAGAAAAAGAAGACAAAGAAAAAAATGTCTAAAGCATATAAAAGGGGGAAGAAGGAAGAAGGGGGAAGAAAAAAAGCAAAAGAAGATAAACGAAAAAGAAATATAATTAAATTTTTGGTTTTAAAAAACCCAAAATCAATCAGACGAGATATAATTTAATTCTTTCTCCTCCGCCCAAAATAGCTATTTAAAGTGCGTTGGGGCGCTCTCGGAAAAATTAATCAAATTGGAAGAGACAGTTAGATTTTTAAATAATAAAGAGTTTAAATTTATAATAATAAAAATAAAGAGATTTTTTTAAAATTTATAATATAAAGGGGTTTAAATTAAAATTATAAAAATAAAAAGTTTAATTAAAATTTTAAAAAAAAAGATTAATTATAATTAAAATAATATCAAATAATTATTTTTAAATATTAATTAAAATTATAATAAAAAAGAAAAATTAATTATTATTGGGGACGAGAGTTTAAAGTTTTTTTAAAATTTTTGGCAAAACACAACCCTTCCAAAGGGGGGGTTTTTGGGGCCTTCCCCGCAGCCCCAAAAGGGGACAATTTTTAATTTAAAATTTTTTGAAATAAGAGATGATTCAGAGATTAATTATTTTTAAAGACAATTAATTATGTTTAAAGACAAATAATTAAAATGAAGCCCAATAAAGGGGATACGGGAATTTATTTCCTTTTTTGCGAAAAAAACAGCGAGCAACGAAACTTTTCTAAAGATTTTTTTGGCCTTACCCGAAAGCCCCAAAGAAAATTTTTAAAAATTAAAGATAATATGAAATAGGTGATGATTCAGATTTAATTACATTTAAGAAAATTAATTATGATTAAGAAAAATTTAATTTTAATCAAGACAATCTAGGGATACTGAATTTAAATTTCCCTTTTCCTGGGGAAAAAAACACAAAAAAACGCACTTCCAAAAATTTTTGGGGCCTTCGCCACAGCCCCAAAGAGATTATTTAAAATAAAGAGATATTTCAAAAAAGATATGATTCAGAGATTAATTTTTATTTTTTAAGACAATTAATTAAAATTTAAGACAATAAAGGGATACTGTAAAAATTTTCCCTTTTCGGGCAAATGAAAAAATTTAAAATACATAAATAAGTAGCCGTTGGCCTTCGCCGCACCCGCCAAGGATTTTAAGAGGGTTTTTTTCAAAAAAAAAATTACAAAAATTTCTTTCGACAAATTAAAGGGGAATAACGGTTTAAATTATGGGGAAATCTTTCGCCAAATTAAGGGGATTAATCATTTTAAAGATTTTTAAATTATCACTAAAAAACCCCCCGGAATTTAAAAAAATTTTCCCTTTTAAATTTGGGGGAAAAATTCGCTCGAAAATTAAGTAAAATTAAGTGAAATTAATCAATCGATTTTAAAATTTTAATTCTTTAATTAGATAAAATAAAGGGGAAATAAAAAAAAACCGAAAAAAAAATGCTTGATTACTTAAAAAAATTTGAAAAAAAAAGAAAAAAATTGAGAAAAAAAATTGGGGGGAAAATTTTTAAAAAACCAAAATTGAGGGGAAATTAATTAAATTAGATTAATAAAATTAGGACAAAATTAAGGGGTTTAAAATTAAAAAAAATTTAAATTTAAAGCTGAAAAAGAAAGAGAGAAAAAAAGGGAAAAAGAGGAAGAAAAAAAGGGAAAAGAGGTAAAAAAAAGGGAAGAGGAAGAGGAAAAGAAAGGGGAAAGAAAAAGAGAAAATTTGGAAAAGAAAAAAAAGGGGAAAAATACAAAAAGAATGAGAAAGAAAAGGGGAAAATGAGAGAGAAAGAGAAAGAAAAAAAGAAGAGAGGGGAGAGAGAAAGATAATTATTTGGGCTTCATTGAAATCTTTTTTTTTCTCTCTCTCCTGCTTTTATCGACCTTTATCTCCAAATTTCCCTTTCCCCTTCTGCCTCTCTTACCTTCCCCCCCCCCCCAAATTTTCCCCCCCTTTTTTTTCCTTTGCTTCTTCCCTCTTTTATTCGCCTTTCTTCCCTTTTTCTCCTTCTTCAGTTTTTTTTTCCCCCTTTTTTCCCTTTTTTCTTTTTTCTCCCCTTTTTTTTCTTTTTATTCCCTTTTTTCTTTTTTTTTTCTTTTTCTTTTCCTTTTCGGTTTTTTTTTCCCCTTTTTTTTCCCCTTTAATTTCCATTTTTTCCTCTTCTTTTTCCCTTTTTCCAAAAAACACGGAAAAAAAAAATCCCCCTTTTTTCTTTTTTCCTTTCTCTAAAAGAAAAAAACAACAAAAAAAAAAAAAAAGGGGGGAAAAAAAAAACAAAAATTAAAAAATTTTCCTTCCCCAACGGGGGAAAAAAAGGGCAAAAAGGGGGGAAGGGAAAAAAATGGAGGAAAAATAAAAAAGGAGGAAAGAAAAAAAGGTTAAAGGTTTTGGATCCGCTGGAGGGGGAGGACCCCCCCCGGCCGATAAACGGGGGGGGGGGGGAAAACGATAAAGGGGGGAAATTTGGGGGGAAAGGGAGAGAAAAAAGGAAAAAAAAGGGGAGGGAGAATTAAAAAAGAAAGGAAAAAGGGAAAAGAATTAGAGTTTAAATAGAGGAACCCGCGGGGGAGGAGGGAGCGCGCGATAAACGGGGGGGGGGAAGGGGGGTAAAGGGGGGGGAATGGGGGGAAGAAGGGATTAAATAAAAAAAGGGGAAAAAAGGGAGGGAGGGAAAAAAAAAAAAAAAAGGAAAAGAAAAAAAAAATTAAAGGGATTTTTTTGGATCCCGGGGGAGAGGACCGACGATAAACGGAGGGAAGGGGGGGAAAAGGGGGCGATAAACGGGGGGGGGAAAGGGGAAAAAAAAGGGGGATAAAAGGGGGATTGGGGGGGGAATTTAAAAAAAAAAGGAGAAGGAAAAAAAAAGTTTAAAGGGGATGGGATCCCCGGGGGGAGGAGGGACCCAACGATAAACGGGGGAAAGGGGGGAAAAGGGGGCGAAAAAAGGGGGAAGAGGGGAAAAGGGGGGAAAAAGGGGGGTTGGGAAAATTTAAATTTAAAGAAAGGAAAAAAAAGGAAAGGGAATTAGGAAAAGGGACCGCGGGGGCCCCCGGGGGGAACCCGGGGCCCTAAAGGGGAAAAAAATGGGGGAGAAGGGGGCCGTTAAACGGGAAAAAATTGGGGGGGGGGGGGGTTGGGAGAATTAAAAAAAGAAAGGAAAAATAAAAAAAGGGATTAAGGGCAGTTTGGGGCGCTGGGGGGAAAAGGGGAATTATAAAGGGAGGGAAGGGGGGAAAGGGCCGAAAAAGGGGGAAAAGGGGGAGGGGGATTGGGGAAAAAAAAGGGGTTGAAATAAAAGGAAAAAAAATAAAAACAAAATTAAAGGGGAAAAGTTCGAGGGAGGGGGAGGGGGGGCCCGAAAAAAAGGGGGAAGGGGGAAAAGGGCGAAAAACGGGGAGGAGGGGGGAGAAGGAAAAAATTTTAAATTAAAAGAAAAAAAAAAAAAAAAGTTTGGGGGTTTTGGAGGGGGGGGAGGGGGCGATAAACGGGGGAAGTGGGGGAAAGGGCCAAACGGGGAGGAGGGGAAAAGGGGAAAAAATTAAAAGAAAAACAAAATTTGGTTTTAAACGGAAAGGAACCAAAAGGGGGAAGGGGAAAGGGCCCTTCCGACCCGGCGGGGCCCTTTGGGGAAAAAAAGGGGTTAAAGAAGGGGGAAAAAAACCCGTGGGAAAAATTTTTTGGGGGAATTTTTCCCCCCCCCCAAGGGCGGGGGGGCCCCCCCCCCCCCCCCCTCCTCGTCGAGCCCCACTTCCCCCTCCCCCTTTGGGGAAATTTGCCTTTTGGCCCGAGCCTCTATTTGGGGGCGGAGCTTGTCCCAGTTGGAAGTGTGGCTGGGGAAAAAAGGGCCCCGCCGGGGGGCGGGGGGGGCCCTGTGGGGTTTTGGAATGGGGCCCAAAGCAAGGAGGGGGGCGGGGTCAGAGAACACACACCGCCCCGAACAAAACCACACACACACACCCCCAAACACATGTATTGAAAAAATATTCCCTATGTTACATATACAATATATTATTTGGGTGTTTTGGGTATATATATATATACATAGATCCATAGATAAGATGCATACATAATACATAAAACTCACATATTTTAAAAGAAATGATTGTAGAAAAATAGATGGGTAGTATGTTTTCAACATATGTATGGTGTATAAAATGTACAGTGTATATATATATTCTTCTTTTAACGGTGGGTTCATGTTTGAGACGCCGGGTCCAGCATGATACCTAATTGTAGTTTTCATGTTGTGTTTATATATATATATATATATATATATATATATATTATATAAAATATAATATATGATATATTATATAATTAATATAAATATATATATTATATAAATCCATTTTTTATCTATTTTTTTTATATGGAAATATGTTTCTGTGGTATAAGTATATTTTATGTTTTTATATTTTTCCAGTTAGATAATTGGCTATCTACCTACCTTTTACCTACATTCTATCTATTTTACCTACGTATCTACCTATTTAGTTTCTACAAAACCTACCTACACCTACCTACGAAATCGGTTTTAAAATTATCCCTACCATTTTTTTTCTGTCACCCTTCTTACCGGCCCATCTGTTATCTGTTATTCCTGCCTATGGATCTTGGTTAGGTTAAGTTTTTTTTGGGGTTTCATTGCGTTTTGTTATTTTAAATTTAGGTAGGTTTGAATAGGATAGTTTTGGTTGGGTTTAGGTTTCGTTGGGTTTTAGTTAAAATTAGGTTAGTTTTTTTTAAATTTTGGTGGGTTTGGGTTTTTGGGGTTTGGGGGTTTTAGATAACGTTTAGGTGGGTTAGATTTGTTATTTTAGGGTTTTGCATGGGTTTATTTGGGTTTTAGGATACGTTGGGTTTATTTAAGGTTATATTAAGTTTTTTCCCGGTTAGATTGTTAGGCCCAGGTAGGTTTAGGGATCTTCGGTTTTATTTATTAGAAAAGGTTTAGCTATTTTCCCGTTATGGTTTTGTTAGATTGGTTTTAATAGATTAGGTTTTTTTAGGGTTTTTTCCCTTATATTATGTTTGTTTAGGGATAGTTTGGTTTTAGGGTTTTGGGTTAAAATTAATTTATTTTGATTAGAAAAGGGTTTTTTTACGCTATGTTGTTTTTATGGGTTGATTGGGTTTCCCTTTGGGGTTTTTTTAGATTGAGTTTAAATTTGGTTTTGTATGGGATTAGGTTAGGTTTAGTTTTATTAAAGGGGACGTAGGGTTTTTTTTGGTTAGGCTTTGTTAAGTTAAGATGGGTTTTGGGTTTTTTGTTTTCCCCTTTGATTCTTAAGTTTAAAATTTCCCTTTGGTTTTGTTGGTTATGATAGTTGGTTTCGCCCAAAAAATTTTTCCTTACTTCAGATAGCTTGGGTTTTTTTGGGCTAGATTTTCTTAGATATATATTCATATGTATATACATATATTTTTATTATATTATAATTTATTTTATATATATAAAAATACACACACACCCAAAACAACACAACAACCCCACACAACCCCACAACACAAATTTTATAATATTATATATATATATATATAATTATATTAATTTTAATGTTTTGTGTGTGGTGTGTGGTGTGGTGTGTTGTGTGTGTGGGGTTTGTGTGGTGTGTGTATGTAACAGCTTATATATATTTTATATATAATATAAAATATATATTTTTATAAAGTGTGTGGTTTTGGGGTGTTGTGGGTGTGTGGTGTGTGGTTTGTGGGGTGGTGTGGTATGCATGTAAAACATTCATTTCAAACACACACAAACACCACACACACACATACACAACCCCCAAAATATTATATAATATTATATTTTAATATTATAATATATATATATATTTTTACATTATATATATATATATTATTATATTTTATATTTTTTATATATATATATATATAATTATATATATTATATATATATTTTATATTATATTTTATTTTTGGGGGTTTTTTGTGTGTGTATTTATATATATACCATATTTTATAATATAAAATAAATATATTATATATATCTATATATATATAATTTTTTTATATTTTATATATATATATCTGGGATGGTGTGTGTGGGTCTTTGTGTGTATGTGCGTCACAATTTTATATATATATATATATATATATAATATATAATATATATAAAAATTATATTATATAGATAAAATATTTATATATATAAAGTTTTATATATTTTCTATTAAATATACTATTATATTATAAAATATTTTATATATATGTAATATATTTATATCCATATTAAAATTTTTAACTTTTATATATATATTTATATTAAAATATGTTTTATACTAAGCAATATATTATGATATATTATATATATTTTTTATATATAATTATCTTTTTTAAAATTAAAATAAATTGTGTGTGTGTTGGGGTGTGTTTTTTGTGTGTTTTGTGTGTGTGTGTGTGTGTGTGTGTGTTTTTATTTTTAAAATTTAAATATATAATTTTATTTATATATATATATTAAAATTTATATAAAAATATATTATTGTAATTCTAATTAAAATATATCTTATATATTTTATCTATATTAAATTTTTAAAATATATATTATATATATATACCGTTGTGTGTGTGTGTGGTGTGTGGGGTGTGTGTGTGGTGTTTGTTGTGTATGTTGTAAATGGTTTGGGGGTATGTGTGTGGGCGGGGCCCTCACCTACTATATATATTATATATTAAAATATTTATATATATATATATATAAAATATATATATATATTTTATATATATATAAAAATATATATGTGTGTGTGTGTGTGTGGGGGTGTGTGTGTTGGGTGTTTGGTGTGTTGTGTGTGTGGTTTTTGTGTGTGTGTGTGTGCCCTTTGTTTGTGTTTGTGTTTAGGGGGTGGGTTTTTGACGTCATATATATATTAAAAATTATATATATATTATATATAAATTTATTTATTATATTTTAATTTTATATATTTTGCACACAAGCACCCCACACACACCCCCACACAAACTCAGGAAAATATATATAAAATATAGATATATATATATATATATATATACATTACATATATATGTTTTCTTTAATATATATATATATATAAATATATTTTATATTTTATATTTTAAAATAAATATATAATATATTATGGGAAAAAATACACATACACACACCCCAACCCCAAAAACACACAAAACACACACACGGGATAAATATATTACATATATATATATATATTATATATATAAATATAATAATATATATAATAAAATTTTAAAATATAATATAAAATATATTATATAAGCTTTTAAAATAAGGAAAATATATATAAAATACATATAGATTTTATAATAGCTATATAAAAATTAAATTTTTTAATATACATATAATAACATAAAATATATTATAAAAATATATTAAAATATTATATATATATAATATATATATATTATATAAAATTTTACAATAATTATTTTAAGGCTATATGATAAAAACATATAAAATTAAGAGAAATATAATATTATATAATATATATAATAATTTTATAAATGCAAAACCCCCCAAAATACACACCACACACACGCCCCCCACAACAACCCCCACACAATATCTGTGGTGGGTGTATATAATGTTATATAAAATATTTTATATAAAATATTATATAAAATATATATAATTTTAAATATATATAAAACATAATATATATTATATATTAAAATTATATATTATATATATGATATATATAAATATTTTTCCTCCCCATACATATATTAAATATATATAAAATATATATATATATATATATATAATAATTATATATTTATATATATATATATATATATGTGGGTGTGTGTGTGTGGGTGTGTGTGTGTGTGTGTGTGGGTGTTTTTGTGTTTGGGGTTTTTGTGTGGTTTTGTTTTTTGTATTATATATTATATAAAATAATATATATATTTATATTTTATATATATATATATATAAAATATATATATACATACATATATATATAAAATATATTTTAAAATTATATAAATATAATTTTATCTATATTATTATATATTATACATATATATATGGTGTGTGTTGGGATGTGGTGTGTGTGTGTGGGGTTTTTGGGGTTTTTATGTGTGTTTTGGGGTGGGTTTTTGCAAAATATTGTTTATTTAAAATATAAATATATAATATATAATTTTTATATATATATATATTAATTTTATATATATAAATATATATATATAATTTTTATATATTGTGTGGTGTGTGTGTGGTGTTGTGGGGTTGGTTTTGTGCGTGTGTTGCATTAATATAAAATATATTATATTATTTATATATTTTATCCCATATATATATATATAATATAATGTATTTTAAGTCTATATATATAAAATATATATATAAATTTAATTTTAAAATATATATATATATATATATATTTTATATATAATATAATTTTAAATTTGTAAGTACCCCACATTTCACAAATCACAAAAACACACACACCCCAATACACACAAACATATATACATATATTATATATTTTATATATAAAATATATATAATATATATATTTATATAATTATATTAGATATATATAATATAATATATTATGTTCATATATATATATCTATTTATAATTATATAGTTATATAATAAATAAAAATTTTTATTATATAATATATATAAAATATATCTATAAAAATATTAAAATATAATATATATTATATATATATATATGTTATATAAAATATCAATACACACACCCCACACACCCCACACACACACACACCACACACACACCAACACACACACACACACACATTGTATATATAAATTTTTTTTTTTAAAAATATTAAAATTTTATATTATTATATATATATTATATAAAATAAAAAAATAATATAATATATAAAAATGTATACATAAATATATTATATTTTTACCTATATAATAAATAAATAACATATATTAAAATATATTTATATATATATTATATTAATAATATATATATTATTTTATATATAATTTTATTATGCATACATACACAAACACGCACACACCCCACCCTGTCTGTGTGTGGTGTATTTAATGTTATATAAAAATATTTTATATTTATATATAATATATATATATTTTATAATATATTAAATTAAAATATATATTATATGTTTTATTATATATAATTTTTTAAAATATATATATATATATAATATATATATATATATATATATGTATGGTTTTTATTATATAGGGTTTTATATAATAATATATATATTTTATATATATATTTTATTTTTAATTTTATATATATATGTAATATAAATATTATTTGTGTGTGTGTGTGGTTTTGTGTGTGGAGGGGTTGGTACTAATATATATATATATATAAAATATATATATAAATATATGATATTTTATAAATAATTATATATATATAATTATATATTGTGTGGGTGTGTGTGTGTGTGGGTGTGTGTGTGGGGTGTGTGTGTGTGGGTTTTGTGTTGTGGTGTGGTGTGTGTTGTGTGTTGGTTTTTGTTTGTGTGTGTGTGTTTTTGTAAAATATTTTTTTATATATGAAAGATGGAATAATGCAATGCCGCATTTATATCGATAAATAACAAACCCCCCTGAACCCGGACTCGAACCTAGGGCACCCCCGGGGATTAAACCCGGGGGCCAGTGCCCAATTTTATATATATATATATATATATATATATATATAATATTTAAAATAATAATTTTATATATATATATATATAAAATGTAAATTTTTTTATGTCTAATATATTACAAAATATATATATATATATATATATATTATAATTATATATTATATATTATGATAGATAGATAAATAGATAGTAGAAGGATATATAATATAAAAATATAAAAAATCTATATATATTAAAATATATATATATATTTATATATATTTTAAAATTTTTTTTTATTTATTATATATTAGTAATTTTTCACAGACACCAATCACAAAAAAAAACACATTTATACATATATATTTATTATTATATTATATATTATATAATATATAAATATATATAAAATATTTTATTAATATATATATAATATGGGTTTATATAATATCTATTTTTAAAATATAGCTATAAATAAGTAAATATTATATATAAAATTTATATATATATATAATATATATATATATTTTATTATATATATATATAAAATAATATATAAATATATAAAAATATAATCAATTTTATTAAAACCCAATATTATATTTTATAAAATATTAAAATAAAAATTGCATACGACACAAAAACCAAAACAACATGTCTTTGTGGGTGTGTATATATGTATATATAAATATTTATATATTTTTATATATTAATATATATATATAATATTAATATAAAATATATAATATAAAAAATTTTTTATATTTCATATTACACAACCAAAGACATGTTTGTGTGTTTTGTGTACGTAAGCATATATAAAATATATATATTTTATATAATATATATATTAATAATATATATAATATATTATTATATCTATTATATATTTACTTTTTATTAGCTATGTATATAATATATAAGGGATGCTTTATATATTTTATAAAATTTAAAAAATTAGATATAAAACCCAAAAAATTTTTAAAAAATATAATAATAAAATATTTTATATATATAAAATATGTGTGTGTGTGTTGTGTATGTGTGTGTTTTTTATTGGGTATTTTGATATTTTTATATTTATATATATATATATAAAAATAATATATATTAATTATATAATAATCATATATTATATATATATTTTATTTTATATATATATTATATATATTTTATTTTTATTATATATATTATTTTATATATATTTTAAAATTTACTTTTATATAGCCCCATATATATAAAAATAGAAAAATATCGAAAAAAATATATATATAAAAAATATTATAAAATTTATATATATATATATTAAAATATATAAAATATATATATATTATATTATATTTATATAGTGTGTGTTTTTTGGGGTGTGTTTTGTTGTACTTACTAATAAAATAAAATATTTTAAAAAATTATATATATATATAGAATATATATATTATTATAATATATATATATTTATATTATATATTCTATCTATCTTCTTTTCTATCCCATCTATTATATTTTATATAATATATATTATATAGATTTATATATTATTTTTTATTTATATATGTATATATATATAGACATTTAAATACCAAAATTTTAAAAATTTTATTATATATATATTATATAAATTATATATATATATATATATCTTTTATATATATATATATAGCACTGGCCTCCGGTTTCTTTCCCGGGGTTTGGCCTATTTTGATCCTGGGCAGGGAGGGTTGTTATTTAAACGATATCAATGCGGGGATTGCATTAAATTCCAAACTTTAAAATATAAAAAAATATTTTACAGAAAAAAACACACCACACACCAAACACACACACAAACACACACCCCACACCAACACCACACTACACACAAACCCCCCACACACACACCCCACACACACACACACACAAAACAAATATATTTTATATATATTATTTTATATATATATATAATATAATATATATATAATAATATATATATATAAAATTAACACAAACACACAAGATATATATATATATATATATATATATAATATATTATATATAATAATATATAATATATAATCTTTTGTGTTGTGTGGTGTGTGTTGTGGTTAGTTAATATATATATAAAAATATATTATAATATATAAAAAGTATATTAATAATTTTTATATATAGGTATATATATATATTTATTATTATATTATATATATTTACATATATGCATATGTATGTATGTACTAATATATAATTATAATATATATATATATAAATAATAATACATATAGTACTTTATATATACATATATAAAATTTTATATATATAAAATATATATATATGATATATATATATACTATGTATGTACTAATTAGCCATGTA
>NW_023654754.1:0-4475 GCF_015228065.2 Penaeus monodon
TTTTAATTTTATATAAAATTTTATATTTAAAATATTATATTTTTATTAATATATATAAAAATATTTTTATATAATATATTTTATAATTATAAATTTTCCTTTATCCCTATAATACACCCCTTTCTCCTTTTACCTACAAAAAATATATATTATATATATTATATTATTTTATATATTATATTTATTTTATATATTTTTTTTTATTATATTTTTTTATATATTTTATTATATTTTTATAGTTTTTTTCGGTAGGTTCATGTCGGGCCCCGCCTGGTCCAGCATGTACTTACTGTGTTTTCATGTTGTGAGCTCTTGGGTGAGTACGTGGTGGGGTCCCCAGTTCCTTTCCACGGAGAATCCCGGGTGATACCTTTTTAGGTAAAAAATCTCTCTTTACCCGGGCTTGGGACCAGCACTTGACTTGGGCTGGTTTGGCCCCCCGTGGCTGGGTAGGCAATCAAGGGTTTCCTTGCCCGGGGAAACAAACGGGGCGGTCGGGACTCAAACCCCTCGAATTCGATTCCCGTCGTGACAGTCTTGACCCGGGCCCCGCGGCCTGGGGAGTCTCGATTACCTCGGGTCTCGATCCTCGGGAGTCTCGTTTACCTCGGACCCCTCGATTACCTGGGGAGCCTGGGTCACCTCGATATATATTTTAATTTAAAAAATTAATATTATATATATAAAATTTTATATTATATATAATAAAATATATAGATATAAAATTTATATAAAATTTAAATTTATATATTAATATATTATATTATTATATTTATATATTAAATATATTTTAATATATATTATATATATATATATATATTTATATTAAATATAATATATTATAATATAGTAATATATAATAATAGTAATTTTTAAATATAATTATATCTATTTGTGTGTGTTATAATATAAAATTATTATTATTTTTTTATCTCTCTATTATAAAATTTATCCTTTATCTTATAACTATCTAATTATTTTATTTATTATACTCTTATCTTTTAAATAATTTATATTTATCTAATTTTTATCTATATTTCATTTTAACAAATATATTTTCTTTAATCAAATATTATATTTTTTCTATATTATTCTATTATAATCTTTTAATTTTGAATATATCCCATTTGTTTTTGTTTTTTATATTTATATAAATTTTAATTTTATTTTTTAAATTAATTTCTATATATTTATCTAATTATTATTCCTTATTCAAAATTTATATTTCTTATTATAAAATATTATATTTAAATTTTTTATTTATATTTATCCTAATTTATATATATATATAATATATATATTTTTATATATTTTATAAAAATTATATTTTATTGTTTTGATATACAAAAACACACCCACCTATTATGGGTAAATTTTAATTATATAAAAATTTTTATATTTATATATATATTATAATATATAATTTTTTTTTTTTAATTCATTATATATTAATTATTTTTTATAATATAATATATTAATATTATATTTTTATTTTTTTATTATATATATTTTTTTAATATATATCTATTTAAAATTTTATATAAATATAATATTAATATTTATAATATATTTATATATATTAAAACCCCCACACACACCCACACCCCACCCACCACACCCACCCCCACACCCCCCCACCCCACCATTTTTATATATATTTTTTAAAATTTTTTATTATATTAATAATATCTTTTTTATATTATTTTTTCTCTTTTTTCTTCCATATTATATAAAAATATTAATCTTATATATTATTCTATAAAATATATATTATATATTTTTATAATATTTTTATATTTTATTTTTTCATATATAATATTTTTAATATTATTTATAATTTTTAAATTAATCTTTTAACAATAATACATATTTTTGGTATATATATATATATATTATTATATATATATATATATATTAATTATTTATATTATTCTTTTCCCCAATTTCTATATTATTTTTATTATTTTTATTATATTATTTTTTTTTTAAAATTTTTTTTTATATCTTTATTTATATATTATTTTTATATTTCCTAATAAAATTATAATATATGTATATTAGCATTTATATTCTTTTACTTATGTATAATATTATTTATATTTATCTATATTTATATTATATATATTTTTATAAAATATTATTTATTATATATTTTTTTAATATGGGCCGCGGTGCCAATTTTTAGGCTCGGCTCAACTGCACGAGGGAAATCTTTCGAGGTTCGGTCCCCGGGGGGAAAGGAAATGGAAAACCACCGCTCAATTCAAATAAAATCAGGGGAACCCCAGATCGTAAAGGCCGCGGGGGCCCGAATGGTTAAAACGTCGGACTAAAAATTGTCAGGGGAATCTGAATTCGAGGTTGAGTCCCGCCGCCGCGTTTTCCCTTGGGCAAGGAACTTCCCTTGTTTCCTCCAGCCACTGGTGGGCCCCCACCCCCGTCAAATACTGGTCCCAAGCCCGGTAAAAAAGAGAGTGTTACCAAAAAGGGACCCCGGGGACTCTCCGTGGAAAGGACTGGGGGCCCTAAAACCCCTACTCCCTCCAAGACATCCAACATGAAACTACAATTAAGTATCAGCTTGACCCGGGGGCCCCGCTGAACCCCGTTAAAAAAGAAAATATTATTATATATATTAAAATATTATAATAAATATATTTATATATATATATATTATATATATATATGTAATAGAGCCACTCACACTCACACACACCAACACCCCACACACACACAACCCCCACACACCACCACACACACCAACCACACACAATAATATATTATTATATATATATTATATATATATATAATATAAAAATTTATGCCCCATAGTTATATATATGTATACCCAACACCCACATACACACACACCACACACACACACAAAAACACACACACCATAATAATATATTTTATTTTTAAAATAAAATATATTATTTTATATAATATATTTATAATTCATATATAAAACAAAATATATAATTATTAAAATTATTTATATTTTATTACCCTATTATACTTTAATTATATTTATATATTAATATATTATATATATATTTATTTATATATTATTTATTGTATTAATTATTCATTTATAAAAAATATTACACACACACATTTATGTTATATATATATTTTAAAATATTATTATTATATAAAATTTAATATTTTAATATTAATAACTTATATATATATTATTATATATATTTATTATAAATATTTTTATTATTAGACCACAAAACACGCCCCCCACACCACCACACACAAAACACCACCACAACACACACACACCCCACACACCCCACAACCACCCCCCCACACACACCACAACAAAAACCCCAGACACACCCACACCACCACACACACACCCAAAAACACACCACCCCACACCATATATATATATATATAATATATATATTTATAAATTTATATCATATATATATTATATATATAATTATTATATTATAATTTTATAATAATTATATATATATTAAAGCCCAAACCCCACACCCACCCACACACACACACACACCCACCACCCCACACACACACACACACCCAAAAACACACAAACACACAACCCCACATACACCCCCCACACACCACTACACACACAACACAATACACCAAACCACACCCCCCACACCACACACACATATAATTAAAATATATATTAATTTTATAATTTATTATAATTTCACATATTTATATATTATTAAAATTTTATATATATATTTTGTGTGTGTGTGTGTGTGTGTTGTGTGTGTTTGTGTGTGTGTGTGTGTTGTGTGTGTGGTGTGTGTGTTGGGTGTATTGTGTGGGGGTGTGTGTTATTATTATATAATTTTTATATTTTTAATATTATATTATTCTATTTAATTAAATTTTATATTGTTCTATCTTTTATATATTTTTTAAATTAAATTTTAATTTTTTTATATAAATTTTTTCTTTTTCTTTATATAATTTTTTAATATTTTTTTTACCCTTTTTTTTTTATTAGTATATATATATTTTATTATTTTTATCCCCCTTTTTTATAAATTAGGGGAAAAAAAAAATTTATATATATTATATTATGTATACACACACACCACGATATATATAATAAATATTATATATATTTTAAAAATATTATATATATTAAAAAATTTTATTTAAAAAATATTATATATCATTATATATTTTTATTTTAATTATTATAAATTTTTATATATATATATATATATAATATATACATAAAAAATACATCCTACACCCACACCTAGGTTTTTACCTGAAAAAAGGGGGTGTGAGGCGCTCCTTCCTCCGTGTGTTTCGGTACTTTGGGAAAAGTATACCCATTTAGCCTCTCTTAAAACAGGGATTTCGTGAAAAAAAAAAAACCCATGGGACTTTGGATGGTGGGGGGTCGTGAAAACCCTTTCTTTAAGAAATAATGGGGCCAGGATTTAAAACGCAAAGAATTTTTTAGA
>NW_023654755.1:0-4475 GCF_015228065.2 Penaeus monodon
GGGTCCATGATTACATTTTTGTTAAAATTATTTAACCACATTTGTAGGGATATAATCAATAACATGTCCCTTCATACTAAACAAAAGCCCGGGGCACAAAATTAGTCCTGCAAATATGTAAATGGACATGATAGGGGGCATAAATATAGTTCTGAAAATATATTAAGTACACGAAGCATTTGCTATATTTTTCCACTCCAAGTCGTTTCCGGGAAAATACTGGACTTGGGGGCATGGACTTCTTTAAGTTTTTTTTTTTACATGAACCCCACAACGAACGCTTACGGCTAGCGATGCATAACGTTAGAATCTGTAATACATTTAAATGCAACAGTGCATTAAAAGCAAATACGAACGTGGGAAGGGAAGATAAATACAGATGATATTAGAAACATGCATGAACCCTTTTTTTGCATTCAAATAATAAAATAAAGATTAAAAAAAAACAGAAATGAAAAGTCAGATCAACTACCCAGAGGTTTTTTCCTTTCAAAGACGAAAATTTTTTATCCCCCTAAACCCCAAGTTTAAAATCAGTTTCATGTCCCCCCAAATTCCATATTTAAAAATATTTTAAGTTTATATTTAAAATGTTGCGTCATCGTTGATTAAATTCTCCCCCATGAGTACATTTATGACGGGATGCATTATAAAAAAATAAAAAAAAAACCCCGAAAAAAATTGAAATTAGAAATTTTGGCTTTTAGTTTATGAAATCATATTTTTTTTTCAAAAAAAATTGAAAAAGAAAACATTTACTTTTTTTTTATTTGGGAAAATCTAGTTGTAATTTTCCCCCCAGAACCTTTTTTTTTAGCGGGAAATTTAAAATTTCCTACAAAATCAGCGTTTCGTATTTATTCGGCCAACTATGTACACTGAGCGTCCGCAAACTTCTATTCATTATTTTTTTAGCCATCTTAAAAAACTCCAAAATCTTTTTAAAAATCCATTGGAAACTTCTTAGCTTCCCCCGCCCTCTTTTTTTTATTCATTGCATTTTATATAATATATATTTTATATATATATATAATATTATATTTATTAATATATTATACTTTTTTTCCCCTTGGGTTTTTTTTTCCCAATTCATTTTTTAACTCTTTATTACTGAGCCATCTTCGAAAAAAAAACACTTATGCTAATAATACAAATTGTTGGGGCAAAAAAGGGGGATTGGGCTAATGACGTCACACATTTAGCCCAAAAAGTTCACTAGGGTTATCGATAAACTAATACATATTATATTAATTAACTATTTTATTAATTATCAAAGTTAAAATTCCCCTCTTTTTTTTAGGGGAAACAAAAGCTTCATAAAATTTAGTCCTGTCAAATACTCAAGGGAAAGATAAATTTTTATTTTTTTAATTAAATTCAAAATGGAAGTTAGATCCCGGGTTTTATTTTTCCTTTTTTTAACATTGACATTTCACTAAAAACCTTTATTTCTCCCTCCCCCTTTTTTCTCGTTTTTTTTTTTTCTACATTATATTTATTTTTTTCTTTAACTCATTATTCATTTTCATCCTTCTTTATTCCCCTTCTATTTAATTCATTTTTTTATTTATATTTAGGGTTAGGCTTCAAATCTGCTCCTTGCTAATCCTTCATAAAACATTTTTCCCAATATCTCTCGGGTTATTTAAAATGAAATGCAAAAGGGGTTGGGAGTTTAAAGGGGTTTGAAAATGTTGGGAGGATCAGTGAGCGGGAGAAAAAAATTGGGCAAAGGAAAGGGTTAAGGTGAAAAGGGTTTTTGTAATGATTTCGGACCAAATATCTTTAAATTTCCCTTGTTTTTTTCATTAGTCCTGCCCCCAAACCCCGGGTTGTATCCCGGAAAGATACTTCACGTAAAGAGACATCAAAAGGGGGTAAAAAAAAAAAAAAGGTGTAAATTGGACAAAAAAAGAATTTTCCTATTACCAAGGGGTTTTTGTCTGGTAACGGTTATTCTAGGGGGGGTGCGCGTCACCACAGGGAAACCAAGTTATGGGTTTTTTGTCTCAATGTTTTACTTTCTAAATCGGGGAATTTCCTCAAAAGCCTTTGTTTAAAAACTTTTTTATTAAAAAAAACCCAAGAAAAATACCAATAAAATAAAAAATTTGTTAAAACCTTTAAACTTTAACCCTAAACTTTTAAAAACTAAGTATGACAAAACACGCAAAATATAAAAAATAAAATGCTTCAATTAAACCTAATTTTAAAATGCAAATATCAAAAAGATAAAAACAACGAAAAAAAATCTGAAAAAACTCACAAAAAAAAACTAAACCTTGGAGCACTAAAATTTTTATTCCCCCCATCCGCTCGTCCTTTCGACCGTCTAAAAAACACTGAAAACCCTAAAAACACGTCACTCTTGCTTCCGCCGGGTTTACATCGGCCCGCATTAAAACGGTTTCCCGGGGCAATTTTACCACTCCTTTTCCTCTAGTACCTTTTTTATATATTTTATATTTATATTTTAAAATATATTAATTATATATATATATTTTAATATTTTATATATATATATATATATATATATTTTTAATTATATTATAACAAAAACGACCCCCATCGGGTTCTATGATGGGGTAGCAAAATGCCCAAAACGGGTATGAAAACCCTCCCCCCCGAATAAAACTAAAACCTTTACTTTTCCCCCCTTTTTAAATTTTTAAAGGTTCTTCCCCCAACGTTAAAGGCTGTAAATTATAAGGAAAAAAAAAAAATGGGGTTTTAAAATTTTTTTTTTAAATTTTAAAATGAAAAATATCAAAATTAAACAAACAAAGAAAAAAAAACAAACCTGCCGTCTCCGGTTCCGGGGTTGTCTCGGATTTTCCCTCTCTCATGGGGGAAAACCACCCGGCGCTTTCCTTCGGGGTCCCTGGGAAAGGGGTCACTACAGGGAAATGATCGGGGGAAAGAAAGGGGTTGTGGGGAATGGGTTTAGAAAAAAACATACAAGCATCTAAAAATAATTGATCAATTTAAACTATTCTACTTTATTAATGCTTTTCTCTGTGCCTTTAGATTTTAATTTCTAACTATGCACGTCGACAATTTACTTGAAATTAGTTAATACAAAATAAATTTTCGTTCCGATTACAATTTTTTTGGGGAAACTGAAAAATTAAGGCGAAAAATTTTATAATGCCCATAAAAGGAATTACAAACACTCTTTTCCCCCTAGGCCTGAACTCCACATCTATTTTTAAAATAAATCCCCACACACCACACACACACCACACAACCCCACACCCAAAAACATATTATATTTTTATTTTAAATTTATTATAAATTTTATATATATATTTTTTATTTTTAAAATTTATATTATATATTTTTCTTTTTTTTTAAAAAAAAAATTTTTTAAATTTTTTTCCCAAAAAAGCTTCTTATAATCGCCCCTTTTCTCCAGTCACCTTTATACAAATCGGAATGGATGGTTTTATATTGCGTATCTTGAGGTACCTCCCCAAATTAAGGGACCAGACCGGGCAACCCCTTTTTTTAAGCACACACGGGCTGCACTACCCGTGGGCAATCTTGGCCCACCTGCGTCTTTTTTCCCTTCATTTTTTTTTTTATTTATTTATCATAATTAAAATTTCCAAAATTTTTTTGTCTGGTTTTTTTCCCTAATTTCTCTTTTTTTTAAAATTTTTTTATTCCCCCTTTTTCCTTTTTTTCCCCCAAAAATTTTTTAAAATTTAAATTTTTTTTTTAAAAAAATATAATATTTAATATTTAAAAATTATAAATTTTCAAAAAATAATTTTTTAATTTATTATTTTTTAAAAAAATTTAAAAAATTTTTTAAAAATTTTTAAAAAAAAAAATTTTAAATTAAATTTTTAAAAAAAAATTTTTAAACCCTTTTTTTTATTAAATCTTTTTCTTTTAATTTTAAAATTAATTTAAAAATTTTTTTTTTATTTTTTAATTATTTTTAATGTATTTAAAAAATTTTTTTATAAAACTTAATTTTTTTAAATTTTTATAATAATTTTTAATTTTTTTTTATTATTATATTTTTTTTTTTATTTTAATTTTTTTTTTTTTTTTTTTTTTTTTAAAAAAATTTTTTTATTTAAAAATTAAAAATATTTTAAAAAATTTTTTTTTTTTAAAAAAAAATTTTTATTTATTTAAAAAAAATTTTTTTTTTTTTTTTTTATTTTAAAAATTTAAATTTTTTTTTATAAAACCAAAAAAATTTTTAAAATTATTTTAAAAAAAAAAATTTTTTAAATTTTTAAAAAAAAAAAAAATAAAAATTTTTTTTTTTTTAAAAATGCCCCTTTTTTTTTTTTATAAAAAAAAAAAAAAAAACCCCCTTTTTTTTTTTTAATTTTAAAAAAAAATTTTTATTCCCCCTTCTTTCCCCTTTCCATCCCAAACCCTTTTTTAAAAAGGGTTTCCCCTTTTCCCCTCCTTTTTTGTTCCTTTAAAACCCCCCGTTTTTTTTTTTTTTTTTT
>NW_023654756.1:0-4474 GCF_015228065.2 Penaeus monodon
TATATTAATATATATATTATATATATATTATACTAAAATATTGTATATATATATATTATATTTATATTATATATATATATATATAAAATATATATATTATATATATATTATAATTATATATATATATATATATACTATATTATATATATATATATTATACACATATATATTATACACATATATATTATACACATATATATTATACACATATATATTATACACATATATATTATACACATATATATTATACACATGTATATTACACACATATATATCATACACATGTATATCATACACATGTATATCATACACATGTATATCATACACATGTATATCATACACATGTGTATCACACACATGTATATCATACACATGTATATCATACACATGTATATCATACACATGTATATCATACACATGTATATCATACACATGTATATCATACACATATACATCATACACATATACATCATACACATATACAGATATTACACATATACATCATACACATATACATTACACACACATATATTACACACACATATATTACACACACATATATTACACACACATATATCATACACACATATATCATACACGTATATATCATACACGTATATATATTAGACACGTATATATTAGACACGTATATATTAGACACGTATATATTAGACACGTATATATTATATACATATATATTATTATATATTATAATATATATATAATATGTATATATATCTATATTATAATATATTATATATATATATATTATATATATACTATATATATATATAAAATATATAAAAATATAAAAGAATTTTATAAAAAAATATAT
Organism: Penaeus monodon; assembly: GCF_015228065.2. NCBI lineage: Eukaryota > Metazoa > Arthropoda > Malacostraca > Decapoda > Penaeidae > Penaeus > Penaeus monodon. The sequence continues at coordinate 836 of NW_023654756.1, forward strand.
AAAAATATTATATATAAATATATAAAAAAAAAATATATTTTATAATAATAAAAATTTAAAAGAAAATATTAATATTAAAATAAAAGAAAATTTTAAAAAAAAAAAAAGATTATATATATTTATAAATTATTAATATTAATATATATATAGATATATATAATAATAAATTTTTTAAAATTTAAAATAAATATTTATATATATATATAATAAATATATTATATAAATATAATATATAATATAAAATAATAAATATAATATAATAGAAATAATATATAAAATAAATAATAAAATAACTATTAATATATAATAATTAAAGATATATATTATTTTTATATTTTAATAAAAAATATATTAATTTTTAATATAAAGTATTATTATATATTAATATATAAATATTATAATAATATATAATATTTAAATTTTAATTAAAAATATAATATATTATATTATAATTAATATATAATATAATATATTTTTAAAAATTAAAATTATATAGAGATAAAATAGATAATTTTATTAATATTAAATATAAAATATATATTAATAAAAGATAGGGTTTTTAAAAAGGTAAAAAATAATATATATTCTTAATTAATTATAATATATATATAAATTTAAAATTTTATATATAATATTTAAAATTAAAAAATTTAGGATAAAGATATAGGTTTTAAATATAATTTTAAATATATATAAAATTAAATATTATAAATAATATATAATATTGATATAAAATATATAAGAAATATTAATATAAATAAATAATTAAAATAATTTTAAAAATATAATATTTAAATATAGGAAAAATATTAAAAAAAAAAATTAAAAATAGAATAAAATAGAAAATATATGATATAAAATAAAATTATACAAAAATTTTAATATATTTTATAAATAATTAATATATATTTAAAATAAAATAGAAAAAAAATTTTAAAAAAAAAATTTTTTTTATAAATAAAAAATAAAATATATAAAAAATTTTAAAAAAGATAAATAGAAATAGATAAAATATAAAAATAAAAAAAAATTAAAAATAAGAATACAAATAATAATAAAAAATAATAAATATAAAAAAATAAAATTTTAAAATATAAGAATAATAAATAAATAATATATTATAAAGAATTTATAAAAAATATTAATATAAGAAATATAAATATAGATAAGATTATAATTTAAAATATATAAAGAAAATAAAAAAAAATAATATTAGAAAAAATAAAAAAAAAAAGAAAATATATAGTTAATATATAAATTATAAAATTATAAAAATAATGTAATATTTTAGAAAATTTTAATAATTTTAAAAGAATTAATATAAGAATAAAAAATAATATAATATAAAATAAAAAAAAATGATAAAATATAAAATAAAAAATATAATATAAATATATATAAGAAAAAAAAAATATAAATATATTAGATATATAGATATAATATATATATAAATAATAATTATATAAAATATAATATAATAATTTAATAATATAATATAATAAATATAATATATATATAAAATATAATTAAAAATATATAATTATATATATTTAAAAAATATATATAAAAAATATAATATTAAAAAAAAAAAATAATAATAAAAATATATTATATATTAATATAAAAAATTTTTTAATATATAAAAAAAATTTAAAGATATATATATTATAATATATAAAATATAATAGAAATATATATAATTATATAATAGAATAAATTAATAAATATAATAATATGAATATAATAAAAAATAGGGTAATAAATTTTAAAAGTAATAAATAAAAATAAATAAATTTTAAAATTTTAATAAATTATATATAATATAAAAAAAATAATTATATATATATATAAAATTAATATAATATTTAAAGGGAAAATAGAAAAAAAATAAAATATATATAAATATATATAATAGAAATAAGAATAATTTAAATAATAATTTGAAAAATATTATAAAAATTATAAAATATAAAAAATATATAAATAGATAATTATTAAATATTTTAAATTTAAAAAGATATTTTATAATAAAATATATATATTTTTATAAATAATAAATTAAAATTTAATATAATAGAATATAATAAATATAATAAATATAAATTTTAAAAATAATATATTTATATAATAAAAAAATTTTTTTAATATATTTAAAATTAAAATATTTAAAAATAATTTAAAATAAAAAAATTTAAAAATATATAATAATTTTTTTAATATAATGATAATTTAAAATATAAATTAATATATTTATATATATTTATATTTTTTAATATATTTTAAAATATTTTAATTATTTGTAATAGAATTAATATATATTTTTATATTTTAAAATATGTTTAAATAAGTTAATTTATAAGTTAAAGTTATTTATGATTATATTTTTTAAAATTTTTATATATATGTGATAATAAGTGTTATTAGTGGTAAATTTTGTGTTAAATTTTGTGGAATTATAGTTTTTAGTATATTTAAAATTTTTAGTGATGATATAGGTAGGAAAATAGTGTATGATATTTATATAAAGTGTATGTATAATTTTGTTTAATTTGTTTAATTGTTGTTTTAAAGTGTGTTTTTTAATTTTTAAAGTGTTGTTAAGTGTAATAAATTGTTGAATATTGTAAATTGGTTGATTTAAAGTTTGAAATGGTTATTTGTGATGATTAAGGGGGATATAATGTGTTGAAATGGATGATATAAATTTTAAAATTAAGTTTATATAAAGGGTAAAGTGTATGATATAAGGTAATTAATGTGTATTTTAAAATTTTTTTAATGGTAATATAAAGGATGATGAATTTTGTGAATCTGTTGATATACTGGTTAAAATGTGGTTATACAGTGTATATAATGTGTTATAAATTTTATAAATGGTGAAACTGTTTTTAAAATTTTTGAATTTAAAGTGTTAATTTAAATTTGGGAAAAAATGTGATATATACATGGGTGTTAAAAATGTTTTTTGATTAAAGTGTTAAAAATTTTGTGTTATATAAGTTATATAAGTGTAAAATTAAAAGTGTTATAAATTTTTATAAATGGTTAAAAAGGTAATAAATGTGTTAAAAATAATGGATATATAATTTTATAAATGTTAAAATAATTTTTTATTAATTTTAAAATAAATATAAAAAAATTTTTAATATATGTTATAATAATGATAATAAAAAATTTTAATTAATTTTTAAAATAAGGTTTTAAAAAATTTAATATATTTAATATATTGTAATTATTTAAAATATTTAAAAAAACAGGGGAAAAAAAGGGGGTTTAAAAGGGGGGAAATTTTGGGGAAAAAAAATGGTTAAAAAAAAATTTAAATTTTAATTTTTTTATTTTATAAATTTTGGATAAATTTTCTAAAATATTTAAATTTAATTAAAGGTTAAATTTAAATTTTATAAAGAAAATTTATAAAATTTTTTAAATATTTTGAATTTAAAATTAATTTTAATTTTTTTTAATTTTAAAAAAGTTTTAAATTTTTAAAAACAAACAAACAACAAAAAAATTGTTAAAAAAATTTAAAATTCAAACGTTAAGGTTTTTTAATAGTTTATTATTTTTTTTTAAAAAATTTAAATTTTTTTTTTTTCTAATAAATTCTAATTTTTAATTAATTTAAAATTTTTCGCT
>NW_023654757.1:2500-4474 GCF_015228065.2 Penaeus monodon
TTATATTAATATATTATATATAATATATATATAATTAAAATTTTTTTTGTATGTATTGTATTAGCTGTATTTGTGTTAATTTATATATATTTATTCTATTATATATATTATAAAATTTATTTATGTATATGTTTTATATTAAAATATTAATTAAAATTTTAATATATATAATATATTTATTTTATATAATATTATGCTGTGTGGGGTTGTGTGTTGTGCGTGTGTTTAGTGCTCTGTCCAAAGGGAGTCCTTTTGGCTGCTCTTCCCTGACCCTGAATTCTGCCCTAAAAAACAAGAGAAAGATCAAAATGTGGTTTCCAGTTTTCTTCTCTAACAGTCTTTATTTAGACTCTATCTTTAGAAAAAAAATAGTGTTGTATATACATATTATATATATATATATATATATAATATTATATATATATATATATTTTATTATATAAAATATATATATTACACCTGGTGTGGTAATTGTATGCATATATTTTGGGGGTCTGTGTAGGTGTGTTTCAATTTTATAATATATATATATTATATATATTATAATTTTATATTATATATATATATATATATTATATATATAAAATTTATTATATATAATATAATATATATATATATATTAATATTAAAATATATTTATAATATATAATTTTATAATAATATAATTTATATATAATAATTATATTATATTAAAAAAAAAATATTTGTAAATATAATAAGGGGAAAATATTTATATATATATAAATATATTATATTATATAATATATATATATAATATTATATATATATATAATTAATAATACAAATTTTTTTTAAATATTCAATAAAAGATTTAGAAAAATAACATATATTTGATTTTTTTTTTTTTAAAATTATATAAAAAATATAAAAAATTTTTTAAAGCATAAAAAAAAACAAAAAAATAATTATAATTATATATTATATATTAATATATTATATATTTTTATATATATTTTATATATTATAAATATATTATATATAATAATTTTATATATTATTTATATAATTTTATTTTAATAAAAATAATATAAATATATAATGAAAAATAATAATAAAATATATAATTATATATAAAAATATTAAAAAATATATAATATATAAAAAACCCACAAAACACCCCCCAAAAACAAAAAAAACAACAAAAAAAAAAAACAAAAAAAAAAAAATATTAAATATATATATATTTTAAAAATATAATATTAATATATATATATATATATTAAAAAAATAAAAACCAAAAAAAAACACATTATTAAATTTATTAAATATATATTTTACTGTTTTTTTTTATTATAATATATTAAAATTCTATATATCTATATATATATAATATATATATATATATATATATATATATATATATAAGATATAAATTTTTTTTTTTTTTTTTTTTTTTTTTTTTTTTTTTTTTTTTAAACGATTATAATTATTCCCAATAATTATAATATATTTCAACCACCCACCTGTTGGTGCCTTTTAAGATTATAACTTCCACGGGGATTAATAGAATATTTTAATAAATTAATTATTAAATTATTTTTTATATAATATATATTATTATTACACATTTTCACACTATTATCATCTATATTTTTGTGTTTTTTTTTTTTTTATGGGTTTAAATATATATTATATATATAATTATATATTATAATTATATATATTAAAATACACAACAAAACCCAAAAAACAAAACACAAAACCACAAATCTTTTCTGTATTTATAAATAAATTATAAATATTAAAATTTTAAATAAATTATATATATATATTATATATAATATTATATTTTATAATAAAATTTATATTTATAAAATATTTATAATATATATAATAAAAATATTATATATATTAATATATACATAACACATTTATAATATAATAATAATAATAAAATATATATATATATATTTTTATTATAATATAATTTTATATAATATTTAAAAAAAAAAA
>NW_023654760.1:0-2500 GCF_015228065.2 Penaeus monodon
ATAAAAATATATATATTATATATATTAATATATATATTTTATATTTTAAAAAATTTTATAATATTTGTGTGGGGTGTGGTGGTGTGGTGTGTGTGTATACAACACACACACCCCAACACACACACACACACGAAACCCCACAACACACACACAACCACACAAATAAATATATATTATATATATATATATAAAATAATATATTTTATAAAATAAATGTATATATTATTATGTATATATATATGTATATATATAATTTATATTATATTATATAATATATATAATATATGTAATATATATGTGTGTGTTGTGTGTGTGTGTGTGGGATACACACCACACACACACACACGAAAACACCACCACCACACCACACACACACGCCACACACACACGCACCACACCCCCCACACCACCACACACCACACCCACACCCACACACACACACATATATATATAATATATAATATATTATATATATATATATATATATATGTATATTATACGTAATATTTTATATTATTTTAAATATATATATATGATATATATTATATATTATATATATTGGGTTGTGTTGGTGCGTGTGTGTGTGTGTGTGTATATACCAAAAACACACACACACACCACAAAACCACACCGAACACACACACCACACACCACACACACATTATATAAAATTATATAATATTATAATAATAATATAATATACATACGCGAGGCCGCTTTGGTGAGTGGTTAGAGCATCAGACTCAGGACGTCACGACGGAAATCTGAGTTCGGGGGTTCGAGTCCCCGGCCGGCACGTTGTTCCCTTGGGAAAGGAACTTCACCTCGTTTGCCTACCTAGCCGCGGGGTGGGCAACCCACCCCCAAGTCGGGGAGGGTCCAGAACGGGGTAAATAGGAGGGTGTCGAAAAAACCCCGGGCAAAGGGAAAACGGAAACCCAACCCGCTCTAAATTGCCAAGAAATCAGGGGAAACCCCTGACCCCAAAGTCCTTGTGGGAAGGGCATTTGAAAAAAAAAAAAAGGCCGCGGTGGCCAAAGGGTTAAAGCGTCGGACTAAAAACTGTCACGACGGCAATCTGAGTTCGGGGGGTTTCGGTCACCGGCCGGCGCGTTTTCCCTTGGGCAAGGAACTTACCTCGATTACTTACCTCCCCACTGGGGGGCCAACCCAACCCCCAAGTCAGTGCGGGTCCCAACCCCGGATAAAAAAAGAGAAGTTTACTAAAAAAAAAAAAAGGAAAAACCCGCCCGCACCGGGGAAAGGAACGGGGGCCCCTCCCACTACTCCTCCAAGAGAATCAAACATAAACTAAAATTAAGTACCCTGCTGTGACCGGCGGCTCAGACATGAACCTACCTTAAAAAAGAAAAGAATATTACGCACACATGTGTGTGTGTGTGTTGCCAAAACAACATATGACCCAAAAAAGGTAAAAAACAAAAAACACACATTAGTTCCAAATGTTTTAGAATAAACAAAACCCCTTTTTGATATGCAAACAAAAAACATCCGGGAAAGTTTTACCTTTTTTTGAAATCATACACAACCAAGTTACCAGGATCAAGCAGCAAAAAAAAGAACATGTGTAAAAAATATTTATAAAAAAAACAAAAATCAAAAAAAAGGGATATTGACCATGAAATAATTCTACATCATGGGGATCATGACCAAACAACTTTGCTATGGGCTGGGCTGGTTTTTCTTTACGTCGGTAGCAATGAATTTCAGCAGGTGGTTTTTGTCTTTATATTGTCAAAAGTAATTGCTTTTGTTCAATCTTAAAAACGTAAAATATTATATATATATATATTTATATTATATATATATAATATTATAATAAAATATATATATATATATATATATATAAAGTATATATATAAAAATATATATTATATATATATATATTTTATATATAATATAATATTTCTATAAAATTTTATTATAATAAATATATATATATAATATTAAATATTATATTATTATACATAATTTTATATATATTATAATATATTTTATTATATAATATATATTATATATATAATATATATATATATATTATATATATATTTACTTTAAGATTTTAACAAAAAGGGAATTACTTTTTACAAAATAAAATTGACGCAAACCCCCCGCTGAAATTCATTGCTACCCACGTAAAAATAACACAGACAGCCACATGAGCAAAAGTTGTTTAGGTCATGATGCCATGATGTACGAATTATTCATGAGTCTAACTATCACTTCTTTCTTGATCTTTGTTTCTTTTATATATATATATTTACACATGTTCTTTTTTTGCTGCTTTGATCTGGTAACTTTGGTTGTGTATCGATTTCAATAAAGGTAGAACTTTTCCCGGATGTATTTTTGTCTGCAATATCACTAATTGGGATTTTGTTTATTCTACTAACAGTTGGAGACTAATGTGTGTTTGTTGTCTGTTACAACTTTTGTGGGTCATATGTTGTTCTGGCAACACACACACACACATGTGTGC
>NW_023654762.1:0-4472 GCF_015228065.2 Penaeus monodon
CCACAAAAAAAAACAAAACACCCCCACACACAAAAAAAAAAAAAAAAAAAAAAAAAAAAAAAAAAAAAACCCACAAAACCCCCACACACACACACACACCCCCCACACAAACACACCCAACACACCCCAACAAACCCCCAAACCAAAAAAACACCCCCCCCAAAAAAAAAAAAAACCCCCCCCCCCCCCCCCTTTTTTTTTTTTTTTTTTTTTAAAAAAAAAAACTTTAAGAGGGGAAAAAAATTAATATAAAAAAAAAAATTTTTAAAATATTAAAATAAAAAAAAAAAAAAAATTTTTTTTTTTTTTTAAATGCCGGGGAAAGAAAAAAACCCCCCCCAACAAAAACCCCCTTTTAGTTATGTAGGTTAAATTGGGGGATATATTAAAAAATTTTTTATATTATTTTCAAAATATATTTTATTATTAAACTTTTAAAAAGGGGAGAGAATTTTCCCCCCCAAGTAGTTGGAGATGCGATTGAGTATCAAGGGGGGTTGTTCAGGGGAACCAGGCTGACAATTTTAAAAATAGCTCGGGAAGACAAAAAAGACAAAGAAAAAAAATGCCCCAATTTAAAAAAACACATTAAAAATCGGAAAACGGGGAAAAGTAAGGAAATGAAAGAGATGGGAAATTGCATCTTCTGTAACGAAAGGATAAAACAACTTCAAACTAGGAACAGTGGACCATTAAAAAAGTAATGGAAGTTTCAAAACCCAAAGAAAAAAAGACGAAGGAAGTTATAGTCCGGAGTTGCTTGATTCTCCAAAAAAAAACTGCAATCCCTTTAGGGGGACAGCCCAAAAAAGGATCGCTTTAAAAGTCAGAAACAAGAAAAACCCTAAACATTGATTATACAATGTACGCCCAACCAACACTGCAAAAAAAAAACTTTAGACAAAACCCCTAAAAAGGATGTAAAAGTAATCGGGAAGACCTCCCCAAAGTGAAAAAGCCCAAAAAAATGACATTTTGGGGAAAAAATTGCCTTGGGAGATATAATTTTTTAGATTTTTTAAATTTTAGAAAAAATCATTATACCCAACACATTTTTCCCAACACCCCCAAGACATTTGTACACGTGGTTACACCAGAAAAAAGAACACGAAACCCAAATGACTACTTGTTTTAAACCAAAAGGGAAAAGTTGTATAAAAATGCCAAGACAGCCGGTGCCGACTGCAAATGACCACAATACTAACTACGACTTTTCAAATAAGACCAAAAAGATGAACGCCCAATCCACCTCTAAAGCTCGATACAAAACTTGAAAAACTTTTCAAAATTTTCCCATTGAAAACCAAATTAATTTAAATCAATAATGTGAAGAGAAAAAAAAACCAAAATGATTGGGGAAAAAGGGAAAAAACTCGCTGAGCCGTTTAAAAAAACTATCGCCAAAAAAAAAAAGCAAATTCCCCGGGATATCTGAAAAAACCCCAAGTGAAATTAAACGAAGATGCCTAAAATCAAAGGGTATAAAATAACCCATTTGAAGAAAAATTTTTCAAAAAAAAAAATTCAAAATTCAAATTATTGCGACAAGATAAGGTAAAATTTTAAAACGAACTTGCAGAGAATGAAAACTTTCTATCAATAAGAAACTAAAGAACTCTCCCAAAGGATACGAAACTTCACAAAATTTTAAACCTACAAGGGGACATATAAAAACGAAGATGGACTTTTTTTATTTGATGAAAAGAATAAAAGATAATGGAATAAATATTTTCCAACCATACAAAAAAAATAAAGATCTGACAAAAAATTAATTGACTCAATGACACGAAAAAACCCCACCCCCACTGTAGACAATTATAAAAAGCCATAAAAAAATTTAAAAGAATAAAAAACCCCGGGAAAAAATTTAAATAACAGAAAATATCAAGAAGCTGGCAAAAGGTTGAATATTCTTCACAAATTTGTACGAAAATTTGGGAAAGAAAAAAGAGGCCAGAAGACGGGTAAAATCGCTTTACTCCCATCCCAAAAAAAAGTGCCCCCCAATCCAAAAACAATAGAGTTGCTTTATAATCACCAGAAATTTGTTGAAAATTATTGCTGAAAAAATTTAATTTAAAAAAAAAAATGCAGACGAACAAGCAGGTTTGCCCGGAAAAAGGGACCCGAAACCAGATTCTAAATCTGAAAATTTATAAGAGAAAAACAGGGCATCAGAAAAATTTTTGTTATCATTACTAAAAAACCCCGTTGATCACGATATCCCTGGAATAACATGAAGAATAAATTCCAAAAAACAAAACATCAACATAAAAACCAGTTGACCAACAACAACAAAAAGAACCACTTATGGGTTAACAGAATGTTTGAATCAACCAAGGAGTACACAAGGTTGATTTGTTCCCCACCTTTTTATATTATTCGAACAATTATGAGAGGGCTCTAAGAATTTTTTGAAGGAAATGAGTGTGGAGGTTTCAAAAATAAATTTAAAATAAGATTTATATAGTTTTAATGCCCAGTTCATTTACTACAACAACTACTAGATAAATTTGAGAGAAGCAAAAAAGGTGTTTTCTTCTTAAAGCCAAAAAAACTAAGATCATGAAGATTCAAAATAAACCCGGGAAAGAACATGATGAACATTTACAAAACAATGGAGTGGTTGTGGAAAAAATGAACAGTTCATTATCTTTGGAGTTTTTTTAAATAAACTATGTGATTCATGAGATAAAAAAAAGAATTTCCCTTTCCCAAAAAAACCCCCGTTGCTAATAACATTGGGGAAAAACCGAAGCATTACCCTTTCGGCAAAGTGAGTTATTTAATTAGTTTTCCCATTGCGTCAATGGTTTGATTTGGTGCTAAAAAGATAAAAAAAAAAAGTTTTAAATAGGGTTACAGGAGTTAAATATTTAAATGGACAGAAAGAAAACGAATGTGAAGGTGAGAAAAATAATTAAAAGACCGGGTTGTTTGGACATCTTTAACAAAAGAAACTAAAGTTTTTTGGTATGTAAGAGAAGGAAAAAAATTGGAAAAAAACTGACAGGGTGGTGAAGGAAAAAAAGGGAAGAGGCAAACCGAAGACGAAATGAGCGACAAAATAAAGTATTTGCGGGGTTCGGGTACAAGTGAAAAAAAGCGCAGACGATTGGGGGGAAGAATGGTGGAGAGTCACGGGTGCTCAAAATGAGCAACGTTATTTTGTGATGATGATGATATATTATAATATAAAATTATATATAATATATATATATATATATAATATATAATTTGTAATTTTGTTGGGGTGTGGTGTATAAAAAAAAACACAACAAAACACAAACACAACCCCAAAAGCCCCCCTTGTTATAAGGGTTTAAAAAAAAATATATATATATATATATATATATATATATATATATAATATATATAACATATATACATTATTCATATTATGTCTGTATATGTATGCACTTTACATATAATATTAGTAATTTCTATATCTATTATGCTATCGTATGTCACATATATATATATTATTAATATATATATATATTATATGTGTATGTATATATATATATATATATATATATATGTGTGTGTGTGTGTATGTGTGTGTGTGTGTGTGTGTGTGTGTGTGTGTGTGTGTGTGTGTGTGTGTTGTGTGTGTGCGCGTGTGAGTGTGTGTATAAATTCACTCACCTGTGCGTCTGTTCGTTTATTACTGGATATTTCCAACAAAAGGGAAAAAAATATTAATGACGCAGCGCTTGCAGTTGTAATGCCTCCCACACTGTATTAATGCCCGAAGTTAAGATTATAAACGGATACATACCGTTTTGTACTCGAAATACATACATCGTATTACAACAATAATTCCTTTAGTAATCGTCTTGACTCTGTTAAATCTCTTAAATCATGAAGACAAATTGAAACATAGTACCCATTTGCATACTTCCACATAGACATTTTACGTCTGCTGAATGTCTCCTACCCTTTTAAGAGCTAGAATTGTAGGGAGACATAAAAAGGGAGAAAAAAGAAAAATGACAAAGTTAGGGCACATTAAACGTCTCACACTGTGGATAAGCCATAAGAGAAGTCTGATATTTCATAAAACATTAAAGTTCATTCTGTAAAACGTAGCAGCGTTCCAGGAAACGACTGTCATTTAAAACGGTCCCTTTTAGCAAGATTCAAAAGTATTGCTTGAGAATTGAGTTATCAATTATATATGCTAATGCAAACCCTTGTTGTAATGCTGTTATACCGTTATCATTATCTTTAGTCTATCAGTATTGTTTCCATTACCCTATATATAGTTTAATATATCTTCTATTATTGTATATGTATAACCTGTAAGGCCAGCACACACACACACACACACACACACACACCACACACACCACACCAACACACCACACACACACAACACACACACACACACAAACACACACAACACACACAAACACACACACAAACACACCACAACACAAACACACACACCACCAACACACACACCACAC
>NW_023654763.1:0-2500 GCF_015228065.2 Penaeus monodon
GGGAAAAGCAAACTAATTCTTCAATACTATTTTAAAATTGCAAAAGGCTCCTGGAATTTGTTTTTTTGACGTTGGCATGCACGTCCAGCATCTTACTGACATCAGTGACGGGCTGCCAGGGTAACGCAATCATGGATCATTTTTTGTATTTCAAGAAAAAATCATAAATGAAAAAACTCTGACAGTGGCATACCGAGGGAAGGAGGGTCATGATCGGTGGCGGATCCAGGATACAAAGAAAAGGGGGAGTGGGGTGGGTCGGATTGTGTAATCAGGGCGTCTAGTCCCGAATTAGGGAGCTTGGAGAGACGAGTAGCTTTCCTGGTGGATTTTTGAAAATTTATAGACACTTCCTAAACATTTCTGAGCAAGCTATAACTCCGTTATGCAGATTAATGCTGTAAACATGACACAGTTCTATATAAGAGATGATATGTTTCAAGAAGGAAAAAGAAAATTCCAAGCTGCTCCCGAGTTTCATGACGTCACAAAGGGAAACAAACAGCTAGCATGACAGACAGGAATAAGTGAACGCAATAAAATTCTATTGACAATTTACTTTTTCTATCGCCAGTATGCGATATCGTTTACTACGAAGTTACGATCATATCTGTGCCGACCAGAAGTATTAACTGGAGTCTATCAAAAGCTTTGCTAAGTGATATTACTTATTACTGTATTAGGACCATGCCTGAGATGTCTGAAGACCGTTTATTTGCCTTAGTTATTTTTATTTCAAACTTGGATAGGAGAAACAGTATCCTTCTAAACAACTGTTATAAAATGTGTGGACGATTTTTTTATCTAGTTCTTCATTATACTTTGAGCTCTATAGTATGTAAATGATAAAAAAATCCTTTGTCTTCTTCAGTTCATGTAAAACCAAGGCATGGAAAAATATTTTCCTCGCTTAATTCACTCTCATAACTAACTGCGTCCATTCGGTTCTTTTCCGCGAGAACATCTGTCTTCCACTTCGAAGATTGAGTCATCACACATTGCGGTTGTTTGTTTCCACTGATGTCAGGTTGGCAGCCAGACTGTTTTTTGACGAATTCGACAAGACGAAGCAAAGCGAGCTAAAGCCTAACGTTTCTCCTCAAAAATATGCCTGTACATAAACGTTCATAGGGAATTCAATCCAACCATATCTTATCGCATCGTTTTCAATCGACTATTATTCGCTATTTGATCGTTATCTTACCACTACGTATAACATATCATGACTGTCCTGTTTGTAAGGGAGTCTAGACAGGAGGCTGATATGTAAAGATAAGGAGGAGCGAGAGGTGATCCATATTGAATTTTCATGAATCCGCCACTTATCATGATCTCCCATGTGCTCCCTATATAATTATTTCAATTCTTTTGAAAAACGAGAAATTGGAGTGAAAGAGAGGGGAATTCAAACAACTTCATGCACATGTACACATTTTGCGAGTGCCGATCCGATGACGGGCTTACAGCGTCCAAGTCAAGATGACTGTTGGGTCGGTGTCTTCAGCGGTTCGAGCTTCATTATTCCTTGAATATCTACCACTTACCTCCATGACTCTGGTTGTACCGTTGGCTGAGAGCGGGTATGTTCAAAGTCACTACCCAGTGAACTTCCCTTCAAAGGGAACACTAATCCACCGGCCTTCCTTAGTAATCTATATGGGTGGAATAACAAGCCGTCCGTTTTGTGTGAATATTTCAGTAATAACAAGTAGCTTCATTAGCAGTGTATTTACAAAGACGAAGAGAGTATATATGAACAGACATAACCATTTCCCCTACACAAACTAAGCATTTGTGTGTGTGTAGGGTTTGAGGAGGTGTGGTGTTTTATGTATGTGTAGTGTACAAACATAAATACGCACACATATGCAAGCAAATTCACACATATACCTACAAAAAATAAAACATGCACGTATAATTCCATGTGCTTATAAATCTACAAGTACACGTAAAGTAAACTGCAACGTTATTCAAAATTATGATTATTACAACCCCTTGTTAGGAAGAAAATGTCATTAAAACGGACTTTTCTCAGATTCCTAAGAAACGTTTCTTGGATGTTATAACGGCAATGAGAACACAGAGAAACCTCGCTGCAGTGATTTGCACATGGCAACGACTCGTACTGAAATCGACCCCAGAAAATCCACCACGTAGGAGGAAAGTGAGGACCTGTCAGTTATTTTTATTTAATGAAAATGCGTTTCACTTTCTCTCTCTCTCTCACTCTCTCTCATTCTTTCTCTCTCTCTCTCTCTCTCTCTCTCTCTCTCCTCTCTTCTCTCTCTGTCTCTCTCTCTCTCTGTCTCTCTCTCTCTCTCTCTTTATATATATGTATATATTGTATATAGTATATATATATAATGTATATATTGTATATAATATATATATATATATGTATATATTGTATATAATATATATATATATATATATATATATATATATATATATATATATATATATGCATATATACATATACCTACACTGTATGTATATATAT
>NW_023654764.1:7500-10000 GCF_015228065.2 Penaeus monodon
CACATATAATACATATATATCTCTATACTGCACAGGGAAGTTTACCTTGACGTTAGTTCCAAATTAAAATACACTCAACCAAATACAGATGGGATAATTACTTTCATACCTTTCATTGTTAACTATATAAATTTTATCTCTCTTTTCTCTCTCTCCCCTCTCTTCTCTCTCTCTCTCTCTCTCTCTTTCTCCTCTCTCCTCTCTCCTCTCTCTCTCTTTTCCCTCTCTTCTCTTCTCCTCCCCTCTCTCTCTCTCTCTCTCTCTCCTCTCCCCCTCTCCCTCTCCCCCCTCTCCTTCCTCTCTTTTCCTCTCTCTCTCTTTCTCTCTCTCTCTCCTCCTTCTTTCTCTTTTTTCTTTCTTTCTATTCTTTCTTCTTCCTTTCCTTCTCTCTCTCTCTTCTCTCTTCTTTTTCTATGTTTTTTCCTCTCTCTCCTCTCTCCCCCTTCTCTTTTCTTCTTTTTCTCTCTCCCTCACTTCTCCCTTCCCTCCGTCTCTCTCTCTCTCTCTCTCTCTCTCTCTCCTCTCTCTCTCTTTTCTCTCCTCTCTCCTCTCCCCTCCTCCCCCTCCCCCCTCCTCCCTCCCTCACTCTCTAATATAATAATAATAACAATTATGATAATGATAATAATGATGGTAATTTCTTCATAATCATTATCATCATCATCTTCATCATAATGATAATTATAATAATAACAACGACAATAATAATAAGAATAATGATAATGATAATGTTGATGTTGATGTCGATGATATAAAAATAATGATAATGATGATAAAATTGTATAATAATCTATGAACAAAAATACTACTACTACTACTGATAATAAGAATGTTAAAAAATAACAATAATCTATTAATAACAATAATAATAAAACAACAACAAAAACAAAAACAATAATAATAATAAAATAATAATAATAAAATTTGAGCCCAAACAACAGAAAAAAAAACAGATAATGATAATGATAATAAAAACAATGAAAAATAATAAAATAATATAATAATAATAAGAAAAATAATAATAAAAAAATAAAAATAATTAAAAAAAATAATATAACAATAATGAAAATAGTATTTTTGTTGAAAATAATTATAATAATAAAATAATAATAAAAAAATAAATAATAAAAATAATATTAATAATAATTAATAATTCAAATAAAATTGAGAAAATAATACTGGTTCATGAAAAAAGATAAAAATATAATTTATGACGATAATGAAAATAACAATAATAAAAATAATGGGGTGAGATAAAAATAATAATAATATATGACAATCATGTTGATAAATACTGATACGATACGATACTAATCTAATATAATACTTATACAGTACTATACTAGTAATGGAAATAATAATGAAAATAAAATGACAAAAATTTAAAAACTTTCACATTTGAATTTGACATTATAACTGAAAAAACATAAAAACAAAATCAAAAATTATTATACAAAAGTTTATAACTGTTTCATCCCCCAACAATATATTGATCAAAACTAGAATATACAAGACTTGAAAGTAAACCTGCAGAAAATAAAAAAACCCTTTAAAGGCATCCCAGCATGAACACTGAAAGCAGGCATAACAAAAAAATACGTTTTCCCCTTAAATTTAAAAGTCAAAAACACCGGGATCAACCCAAAAAACCGGAAATTTGTGCATCGATATAATCAGGAAAAAACTTGAAAAAGAAAAGTTTTGATTCCGAAAATTTGGGTAAAAGAAATCCTAACTATATGCAGTCTCAATTTTATCATGTATAAAGATAGCAAAAAAAATGTAAAATAATTCATAAAAAGTAAC
This sequence comes from Penaeus monodon, assembly GCF_015228065.2. Classification (NCBI taxonomy): domain Eukaryota; kingdom Metazoa; phylum Arthropoda; class Malacostraca; order Decapoda; family Penaeidae; genus Penaeus; species Penaeus monodon. The sequence continues at coordinate 9,307 of NW_023654764.1, forward strand.
AGTAATAATAAAAACAGTATTGGTAAAATGATAATATATGGGGTCAAAAACAACAACAACAATTATATTTGCACAGGTAGAAAAAAAGTTTCAAATCCTTTACTATTATTCTACTGCCCTGGCACATTTAAAATTAAAACGAAGACAGAACTTTGCTCTCACAAGAAACAGCAAAGTTGGTTTATATAAAAAAAATAATGATACTTTTTCGGATTATTATATCTGTCATCTACCTATTATATATATATTTGTTGTGTGGGTTTTTTGTGTTGGGTGTGTGTGTGTGTGTGTGTGGTGGTGTTTGTGTGTGTGTGCGTGTGTTTGTTTGGGTGCATATAATATTATATATATATATATATATATATTAATATTTATATATTAAAATATATATATATTATATGCAATATATAAACCTAAAATTTTTTATCTGTATCGATTTTAATATCTTAAACCATTATATTTGCAATCAGTCTGGGCTGTCTATCTATCTATTATTTATCTGTCTATCTATGCCTAGATAGATAAATAATAGGGAGATAGACAGGCAGACATATTAGATATGTATTGATAGATCGTAACACAGAGTAACTATCTTTATTGTTTGTGTAAAAACATATACTACATAAAATTTTTTGATATGTTTGTTTTGTGCTGCGCGTGTGCTCATCGCGACGCGCGTGTGTGTATAAAACGT
>NW_023654764.1:27500-29793 GCF_015228065.2 Penaeus monodon
GTGGTGTTGTGTTTTGTGTTTGGGATTGTGTTGTGTATGTGTGGTGTTTGGTTGTTTAATAATTTAATTTTTAATATTTTATAAAAAAATATAATTAGATAAATTATTTGTTTATATCTATATAAATATATATATATATATTTTAATTTTTATATTATACATATTATATATAAATTTTAATATTATTATATATTAAAAATAATTTTATATACATATATCATATATATTTTAAAAATATATGAGTATAAAATTTTTTTCACATATAATATAATAAAAATATATATATTATATTAATTCATGCATATATATGTTATATATAAATATATATAATGAATTATATTATTTGTAAATATTATAATTTATTAAACACACACAAAAACCAAAAAAACACACACACACACACACACACACACCCACCCCCACACACACACACCACTACATCCATTTATATATATAAATAATATATCATATATATATATATATATATATTATAATATATATTATATATATAATATATATATATAATTTTATTAAAAATAATTAAAAATGTATGTATACTGCTAGAGTTTAAAAGTTTGTGGGTTTTGTGGGGTGAGTGTGGTTATATATATATTAATAATATATATAATTATATAAATATATATAAATTTAAAATAAACAACCATAATACACACCATATCCAAAAAATATAATAAAATTAAAATTAATATATATAATATATATATTTATATATATTGTATGTTTTAAAATATTATCTTTTTTTTTTTTCGGAGTTTGAACCGCCGTGGTCACACAGTACTTAATTGTAGTTTTTTATGTTATGATGCTCTTTGGGGGGATAGGGGGGTCCCCCATTCCCTTTTTACGGGAAATGCCGGGCTTGGGAACCAGCACTGATTGGCTGGCTTGAGCCACCATGGCTAATAGGCAATCGAGGGGGAAGTTCCTTTCCCAAGGAAAAAACGGCGGCCGGTGATCGAAACCTCGAACTCGATTGCCGTGTGACGTCTTGGGTCCGATGCCTAACCCTGGGCCACCGTCCTATGATCATATATATTTGAAAATTTAATGTATAAAATTATGTGTATGTATAGTATTAATATATATATATATATATAAATATGATTATATTGTATATAATATTATATAATAAATATTATAATACAAATATTTTTAATATTATATATACTATAAAATATATTTGTATATATAATATATTTGATATATTTTAAAAATACCAAAAACAAACACACACAACAAAAACACAAACACGCACACACCCCAACACAAACCCCCCAAAACACACACACCACACACCACACACACACAAACACAATATTTAATATATTATTATATTATTATATATATATAATATATATATATAAACATATATATGTGTGGTGTGTGTGCGCGTGTGCTGGTATTTTGTTGTGTGTGTGTGTGTGGTGTTGGTTTAAATTTTTAATATATATATTAAAATTTATTTATATAATATATATATATATATATTATATATGTGTGTTTGTGTGTGTGTGGTGTGGGTGTGTGTGTGTGTGTTGTGTGTGTTTGTTTAGCCAATAATGTATCCTTCATGTTAGGTATTGAGAATGAAGAAGTAGTTGTCTATTTTTAACGCCCCCCCAAAAGCGGTTTATTTAAAGAGTATTTCCCTTTTTTGAAACCTTAAGAACTTTAGTCATCCCAGAAGGAAGCTCAGACCCGATGGTGCATCCGAGGTTGGTAATTTACCTTTGCCAAGACAAAACGTTTGGCTCAGCCTTTGCGACCCCTCGGCTTCTGAAACTTTATACACAGACAACGAAACGTATTTAATTCAATTCTAAAGAAAAAAGATTTTTAAGTTTTTGCGAGAAACACGTGAATTTGTTTGCAAGATTCAGGAACTGTATACAAGCGTTTCGAATTTGTTTGGACTATGTAAAACCCTTTTTCTGTTTCTCTTTTTGTTTCGCTATTGCCGTTATTAACGTCATTTTATTCTTCTATTCTTTTGTTATTTATTTTGTTATAATTCCCTTTTTGTAAGAATTATTATAAACGTTAGTACGCATTCTTTATTGATTTTTGCTCCCCTGTCAGCACTCAAACTATCGATACTTATTTTTGTTTTTATAGTTATTAACTGGTAGTTGTTTTATGATGATTATCTTGATGAATTTATCGTTTTGGGTGTTATTTTTTACAATATTGTTAACACCATATTATTTCTTCCAAAAATTCAAAGGCTTAAATTTTTTTTTATTTAAACAATCATGTTAAAAAAATTCCATTA
>NW_023654766.1:0-4471 GCF_015228065.2 Penaeus monodon
AATTAAAAAAAAAAAAAAAAAAAAAAAAATAAAAAAAAAAAAAAAAAAAAAATATATATTATATAGATATATATATATATATATAAAATATATATTTTTATATATAAAATTTTATTAATATTAAAAATTTAAAAAAAAAAAAAAAAATTTTTTTAAATAATTGTTATTTAAAATTTAAAATTTTATAAATAAATTTTTATATATTTTAAATATATTTATTTAAATAAGAAAGAAAGGAAAAAAATTTGTTTTTCGTAAAGTTGTAAATAGGGTTTTCATCCCTAAAGGTTTTAAAACCCATAAAGTTTTTGGGGAATTAAAATCTACCGGTTTTACTATGGTAAAAAAAACGAAAATTTTTTAAAACTCCCCTATTTGTTTTTTTGTTTTGCCCCCTCCAGGGATTCAAATTTTAAAGGAAAATGTTAAAACTCTACCTGTTGTACTAGAAAAACCAAGGGGGGGAAAAAAATTCTGCTTTTGTCTCAATTTCTTCCCGCATTCCCCCTTAAAGGGGTTGCCCTTCGTTTCCCCGCAACTTGACCCCCTCCAATAAATTTGTTTCCTCTTTTCCTAACGGGTTCCTCCTGCCACCCCTTTTTCCCACCCAAACCCCCCCCCCCCCCCCCCCCAACCCCCCCCCCCCCCCCCCCCCCCCCCCCCCCCCCCCCCCTTTCCCCCGTAACCCGGGCTACCCTGCCATAGTCCCCCCGAACTCCGCCACCCCCCTTCGTTTTCCAAAAAATTTTTCCCCTAAATCCCCCTTGTTCCCGCTTGCCTTTCCTCCCTCTCTTTTATCCCCCCTTCCTCCCCCTTTCCCTTTTTTCAGACCTGTGAATTGCTTTTCAGCTCCCTTTAATTATCGCGCTTTTTTCATATGGCTTCTGAGAGAACTGAAGAAAATTTCGAGTGAGCTGTTAAAATGTTATGAAGAAAGAAAGAAATATTTTTTCCCCAAAAGGCTGATACTACAGAAGGATAGGCCTTTAAAAATTTTCATCACAAATGTCATAAAAGAGTAAAAGAAATATTATTTTCTGTCCAAGAAATTTTTTGTTTTTTTGTTGTAAATCCCTGAGATAAAATTAGTTTTCAATTACCGTTAGATACACTTTATTTTTGGGTGTTACTTTTAGGGTTTTACTGTCGATAACAAGAAAGTTCTCTGCGAGCACAAATTTCCCAAAACCTAGAGAAATGTCAGCAAAAAATTCCCCCCTGACACTTGTATGTAGTCTCTGTAGCCCCTCAGTTCCCCCTGGTCGGGCTGCAAAAGGACCAAAAACATGGGAAAACAGGCCTACAAAAATACTGACATTTTTTACAAAATAAGTCACACTGTAGGGTTTTAAACATTTTTTGTTTAACAAACTCACAATTTTTTTGACAATTTCATGCAGACTGACGATTGTTTTGTAAGCATCCTATGACATGATTACTTTTTTCGTTTTTCTTTGTGAAACTGCGCCCAAACCCCAGCCACTGTTTTTAAACTTATGAAAAAATAGAATGGTATTGCCTAAGATAGTAGCATAATTTGTTCTACGAATTATCTTCTATTTCTTTCAGATATAAAGTCCTACTGGGGGGACAAGAAAAGTTTATAGAAAAAAAACGGACAAAGGGAATGAGCCACCCTTGTATTTTAAATATTTAGGGGACTTTTTAAAAGCATCAAACGTCTCATATTGCAAAAGGGCTGTGGCGTGACCGCATATTATTGAAAAATGCCACATCACAACAAAAGGGCCTTAGCTCTTCAATACTGCGTGGGGAATTCAGAAGAAAAAGGGAAAAACCAGACCGGTGTTGTGGTGCGTCCTACCCCAGCAAGAATTTTTCATCTAGGGGCCAGGTTATTTATTGACATGCAAACAAACCACACTCCAAATTTAAATGGGTCATGGGGTCCAAACCCTCAACTGTGCTAATAAAACTGATTGTGAATAACCCTCAGGGATCCAAAAGCAAATAAAAATATTTGATAAAGCAATAATGTTGTTTTAATTCTAACCCCTTTCTCTCCACAATGTGAAAAGATCGAAAAATATTTCTGAAAACCCTGACCTATATTTCAGGGGGTTTTGGAATTTCCGGTTATTTAAGTAAAAACATGAATCCCGACTGAAAAAGGGTTTCATGAATTTACTGAAAATTTAGGGGTTTCGTGAATCCCCGATTTCCAACTCTCTGTAACCCACACACACACATGTGTGTGTGTGTGTGTTGTGTGGTTTTTGTGGGTGTGTGTGTGTGTGTGTGGGGGTGTGTGGTGTTGTGTTGTGTGTGTGGGTGTGTGTATGGTGGTTGTGTTGTATATATATATAATATATATTATAATATATATATATATATATATATATTATATTGTGTTGGGGGTGTGTGTGTGTTGTGTGTGTATATATGTATAATATTTTATATATATATTTATATATTTTATTATTATTATTATATACAATTAAAAATTGTTGTGTGTTGTGTGGGTTTTTGTGGGGTGTGTGTGTGTGCGTGATTGATTGTGTGTGCCTCATTTAAAATTTTCGCCTCCTTTCGTTGCTCGTTTATCATCTGTTTTTTTTCATGTGTATTTGTCCGTAATAATATTCTACAAATATGCATACACAACTACCCACATCTACAACATATACACGTACCAACATCCAAACCGCACAAAAACAGAGGTGATCAAAACCCTTTAAAACTAATATTCAAAGAATAAAAACTTTTTTGGAAAAAAAAACAAGATAAAAACCAAAGCCCCCTCTAGTTGGAAGCAGTGTGCCCAATAAATTCGGATCCACGGAACGCCGAGCGACCGGGAAAAAAGGCCGGGTTTTTCGAAGACGGGGTTAGCGCAGCATTCAGCCCTGAGGCGGTCCGGCGACGCAGCGGATGAGAGGAGAGGCATCCCCCGCAGCTTCATCAGGGAGAGAGATTTCCACGCGGAAGAGAGACGGCGAAGAACACTACACTGACGGTCTTCCAGGAAGCAGGAATTCCTTTGAAGTTGATTCATGAACTCTCTTAGGAGCCGTCCGTCCCTTTTTTTTCTTGTTCTTGTCTTACTTCAGTAAAAAGGGAAAGAAGAAAGAAAGTTGTACCTTTGCATGCAGTCTTGGTATTCCAATGACATTTTGCAAACATTTTGAACAATGAGATCTTTCTTAGTCATGATTTTTTAAAGATATGTTTTTTAATTGAATCAATTCTGTTTTGGAAATAATGTGTAATTATATGATTAAGTCAAATATCACATATGTAAAAATGAATAAATAAAAATAAATAAATAAATAAAATTATAGATAAATAGCTTTCATTATCTTTATATTTTAATTAGATTACAGGATCGGATACGTTTTTGTGCTTGAGTATTTAATGTTCAGAAATTTGTGGTCTTCATTCTCCAATATTGCCTTTCCGCTGATTTTTCTCTGTACTTCTGCACCTAGTTTACAAACTGCCCTTCTGAAAATTATGATTTATCTATCAAAGTTCCTTTATTCACCTAATGGCATGTTTCTGGCAGATATAGACCGCCATTTTTTTTTTTAATGATGTATCATTTTCAGTAAATGTATTTTTGTGTATAGTGAGTTTTTGTCAATTCTCGTTTGTATGTTTTTTATCCTGTCTGTCCATTCTTCGTTGATATGACGTTTCTGCATATTTCTTACATTTCTTTTTACTATTTTGCTCAGTCCGCATTTCCTATATCTTGTTTTTCCACTTTGTGTGTATATATATGTATGTGTGTGTTTGTACACACACATACATATATATATATTTATTTATATCATCATCATCATCAAGGGGTTAACGCCGACGGGGGCGCATGGCCGCATCCCTCATGGCGAGTCTCCAGGCAGGCCATCTCTAATTCCTCGCGACAGGTCTCGTCGAGCTGTCCAAGCCATGACCTCCTGGGTCGTCCCACGGGCCTCTACACCCAGGATTGTCTCACAAGAGTCATCTTGATGGCAGGGTCATCCACAGGGAAACGAGTTAGGTGCCCATATAGCTTGAGTTGGCGATCCCAGATTATGAAAGTAACGGTGTAGCCGTCGGTTGGGACACATGGTCCGGCATCTGTACCCCATGATCCGGCCGAAGAAATTTGTTACAAAAGACATCAAGACAAGACTCCAAGGCTCTAGATAGCATCCAGTTTCGCTTCCATAGAGCAAAACTGGCAGTATCAGGGCCTTAAAGACACATAACTTAGTCCTGCATACGTACGACACTCTCCAAATGCTCTTGTTGATCGAGTTCATAGCTCCTGTTGCCAGACCATCCATCTGCTGACTTCTTGGTCTGACAGCCCAGATGTGGACTATGCTATCAGGTATGCAAAGCTCTCTGAGACTTTACGTCCTCACCGTAATCACGGATCGATTGAACGGTTTCCTAACAGGCCCCAAAGTCCTGAATCTTGGTCTTGGTCCGGAGACCTCCAGGCCTAGGGCTCCGCCAT
>NW_023654767.1:0-4471 GCF_015228065.2 Penaeus monodon
TATTATTGTCCAAGGGGCATGGGACATGGAAGGGTCATGTTTTTTATGTTATTTTGTAGCTTTTATATTTATAGTTTTAAATGTATAATTTTTATTTTTTGGAGGTTAATAAAATATTGATTGTCCAAAGGGGCATGGGACAATGGAATGGGCTCATGTGTTTAGTTTTTTTTTTTGTAGCTTTTTAAATATTTTAAAGGTTTTTTAAAATGTATAATTTTAATTTTTTTGGAGGGTTATAAATTTTATTGTCCAAGTGCATGGACATGGAATGGCTCATTGTTTTTTGTGTTTTTTGTAGCTTTTTAAATATTTTTTGTTTTTAAATGTATAATTTTTTTTGGAGGGGTTAAAATATGATTGTTTCCCAAATTGCATGGGACAATGGAATGCTCATGTTTTAGTGTTTTTTTGAGCTTTTTAAATATTTAATTTTTTTTAAATGTATAATTTTTTTTGGAGGGTTTAAAAAGATATGATTGTCCAAGGTTGCATGGGACAATGGGAAAGGGCTCATGTGTTTAGTGTTATTTTTGTAGCTTTTAAATAGTTATATGGTTTTAAATGTATATTTTAAATTTTTTGGAGGAAAGAAATTGTCCAGTGCGGGACAGAATGGCTCAGGGTTTATTTATTTTTGTACTTTTAATATTTAATGTTTTAATGATTTTATTTTTTGGGGTATAAAATATGTCCAGGTGGGACATGAATGGCTCTTTTTAGTGTTTTTAGTTTTTAATATTTATGTTTTTTAATGTAATTTTATTTTTGGAGGTTAAAAGGGTCCAAGGTGCTGGGACAGGGAAATGGGCTCATGTTGTTTAGTGTTTTTTTTTGTAGCTTTTTAATATTTATATGTTTTTAAATGTTTAATTTTATATTTTTTTGGGGGTTAATAAGATATATTGCCAAGTGCATGGGACAATGGAATGGGCTCATGTTTAGTGTTATTTTTGTAGCTTTTTAAAATTTAATGTTTTTTTAAATAATATTTTATATTTTTTGGAGGTTAATAAGTATGATTGTCCCAAGGTGCAAGTGATTGTATGTCCTTATTTCACCAAATAAACTGAAAAAAAACAATTGCCTAGAAAACACTCCCAGGCCAGTAGTAGTTTGATCTCGAAATGAAAAGTTTGAAAATTTAAGATATTTTAATTTTACCTTTTTAGGTATTAAAAAAATTTAAATTTGGGAAAACTTGAGGTTTTGAGATAATCTGCTACTGCTGGCGCTGGAGATGGATCCATGGATGAAGTTTCTTGCATTTATTTTGGTTTTTATGGGCAAAAAATATAATTTTGGTTTTATTATTTATATCATGTGCCATGTATTTTGTATGCATTTGGTAATGTCACCAGGGTGTACCTGTCTTGCTACATTGCTGCACCCTGTCCATTTTACCGTTTCCCTCACGCGTAATACACAGCCTCTGATACGCGGTACTCACCTTGTCAAATACCACTGGGTTTTATCAATCCTGCTCAATGGTATGGTGTCAAGCGCCTCTTTATCGCCTCTGACACCATGGTGATCCCCGGCATCTGTACATCCCTTAGCCATACCGTGGTGTTACATGACCTAGATGTGTGGATGTTTCTTAATGCGAAAATATGATCTTTTGCAAAGATTGGCAGTAACTTGCCAGCAGCTTAAACAGTTCTGGTATATTGTAAGGGGGATTGGTTTTTCTGTATAGGTCTAGTTTTCGGTTTAGAAAAATAAAGGGATTTTTGGTTTAAATTGTTAGGTAATTTTAGAATACTAAGAAATGCAATATTTTTAATGATTCATATGTGCCCCGTGCAAAGCAATCTTTATTACATGATATTTAAAATTCAAAGATATGTTGATCTACTTGCTCAGAAAACCTAGATCAGGAGAGTCATTGGAACTTCCTATTACTGGTCCAAGGGCATGGACAATGGAATGGGGTCATGTGTTTAGTGTTATTTTTGTAGCTTTTTAAATAGTTATAAAGTTTTAAATTGTATAAATTTTTATTTTTTTGGGGGGTTAAAAAGATATGATTTTTCCAAGGGGCATGGGACAATGGAATGGGCTCATGTGTTTAGTGTTTTTTTGTAGCTTTTTAAATATTATATGTTTTTTAAAAAGAAATGTTATTTTTTTTGAGGGTTAATAAGAAGATTGTCCAAGGTGCATGGACAATGAAGGCCAAAGGGTTTAGTGTTATTTTTGTAGCTTTTTTAAATAGTTATAATGTTTTAAATGTTAAATTTTTATATTTTTTGGAGGGTTTATTAATATATTATTGTCCAAGTGCCTGGACAATGAAAGGCTTTTTTTATGTTATTTTGTAGCTTTTTAAATATTATATGTTTTTATGTTTTTAAATGTATAATTTTATATTTTTTGGAGGTATAAAATGATTGTCCAAGTGCATGGACATGGAATTTGGGGTCATGTTTTAGTGTTATTTTGTAGCTTTTAATATTTATATGTTTTTAAATGTTAATTTATATTTTTTGGAGGGTTATAAAATATATTTTCCATCAATTTGGGGAAAACATATCTTATTAAACCCCTTTAAAAAAAAAAAAACATTTTAAAAAATTAATATTTAAAAACTACAAAAAACCCAAACACATTAGCCCATCCATTTTCCCAGCACCCTTTGGGCATGGGACAATCATATCTTTTTAAACCCCCTCCAAAATAAAAAATTATACTTTTAAAAAACATATAAATTTTAAAAAGCTACAAAATAACACAAAACCCACGAGCCCATTCCATTGTCCCATGCCCCTTTGGGGAAAATCAATCTTATTAACCCTCCAAAAATATAAAATTATACTTTTAAAACATAAAAATATTTAAAAGCTACAAAAATAACACTAAACACATGACCCATTCCATTGTCCCATGCACCTTGGACAATCATATCTTATTAACCCTCCAAAAATATAAAATTATACATTTAAAACATATAACTATTTAAAAGCTACAAAAATAACACTAAACACATGAGCCCATTCCATTGTCCCATGCCCCTTTGGACCATAATAGGAAGTTCCAATGACTCCCTGATCTAGGTATTCTCTGAGCAAGTAGATCAACATATCTTTGAATTTTAAATATCATGCTAATAAGATTGCTTGCACGGGCACATATGTTTCTTTAAATATTGCATTTCTTAGTATTCTAAAATTTACCTAACAATTTAAACCAAAATACCTTATTTTTCTAAACCGAAAACTAACCCCTATACAGAATAAACCAATCCCCCCCTTTACAATAAACCAAACTGTTTAATGCTGCTGCAAGTTACTGCCCAAATTTTTGCAAAGCTATCATATTTTTCCCCCTATCCTAAATACATCCCACACATCTAGGTCTGTAACACCACGGTATTGGCTAAGGGATTCTACAGATCCGCCCGGGGTCACCATGGTGTCAGAGGCGATAAAGAGGCGCTTGACACCATACCATTGATCAGGATTGATATAACAGTGGTATTTGACAAGGTGAGTACCGCTGTATCAAGGCTGTGTATTACGCGTAGGAAACGGTACATGGACAGGTGCAGCAATGTACCAAAACAGGTACACCATGGTTTACATTACCAAAAGCATACAAACATACATGCACATGAATAAATAAAAAAACCAAAATTATATATTTTTTGCCCTAATAACACCAAAAAAAATTGCAAAAAACTTCATCCATAGGATCCATCTCCAGCGCCAGCAGTAGAGATTATCTCAACCTCAAGTATTCCCTAATTTTTGTTTTTTTAATACCTATAAAAGGTAAAATAAAATATCTTAATTTTCAATACTTGTCATTTGAGATCAACTACTACTGGCCCTGGAGATGTTTTCTAGGCAATTGTTTTTTTACAGTTTATTTTGGTGATAATAAGGACCATACAATCACTTGCACCTTGGACAATCAACTTATTAACCTCCAAAAATATAAAATATACATTTAAAAACATATAAATATTTAAAAAAGCTACAAAATAACATAAACACATGAGCCCATTCCATTGGGCCCATGCCCTTTGGACAAACATATCTTATTAACCCTCCAAAAAATATAAATTATACATTTAAAAACATATAAAAATTTTAAAAAGCTACAAAACACTAAACAATGAGCCCTTCCATTGTCCCCATGCCCTTGGGCATCATATCTATTAACCCTCCAAAAAAATATAAAATTATACATTTAAAAACATATAAAAATTTAAAAGCTACAAAAAAAAACACTAAACACATGGCCCCTTCCATTGTCCCATGCACCTTGGACATCATTCTTATTAACCCTCCAAAAAATAAAATTATACTTTAAAAATATAAATATTTAAAAAGCTACAAAATAACACTAACACATAGCCCATTCCATTGTCCCATGCACCTTGGACAATCATATCTTATTAACCCTCCAAAAAATAAAAAATTATACTTAAAAACATATAAAATTTTTAAAAGCACAAAAAATAAAA
>NW_023654770.1:0-4470 GCF_015228065.2 Penaeus monodon
GGAGGCTCAGTCCCCTCAAAACATTAAAAATTCTTTGAAAAAAAAAAGAAAAAAAAAAAAAGAAAGAAAAAAAGAAAAAATACACTCACACACACACACACACACACCACACACACACCACACACACACACAAAACACCACACACAACACAAAACACACATAAAAACACACACACACACCACATATAAAAATTATATAAAATAAAATATAAAATATATATATATATATCATATATTATTATATATATTTTATATTATATAATATATATGCATATATTTACTGCCGCGATGGTCCAGTGGTTAGAGAACCTCCTGGTCCCGAGTTCAAAACCTTCCCGGGAGTCGTGAAATGCCTGCGCCTCTGACTGCTCGCCCGAGCCCGATCTCAAGGCGAATGCAGGGGGAATCGCCACCCTGGTGTTAAACGCCGAACGCGCGTTGATTAGGAAGGCATCCAATCAAGCAAGGGTGAGACTGCCAATATCCCCTCAAGTAATGAATTGAGAGAGACCAATTTCCTGCAATGGAGTAAATGGCTGTTAAAAATGCATATATTTATAATTATATTTTATATATGATATTTTACATACTTTATATTCTATACCTATTATATATCTTAATATATATTGTATATATATATATATATATATAAAATATATATATATTATATATATATATTATATTATATTTTATATATATATATATATATATCTTTATGTGTGTTGTGTGTGTGTGTGTCTGTGTTTTTGTATCATATTAATATATATATATATATATTTACTAAAATTAAAATATTATATATATATACATATATATATATATAAATATATAATATAAATTAATATATGTATATAATATTTATTATTATATATATATATAATTTTTAATATATATTATATATAATATATTATATATATATGTGTGTGTGTGTGTGTGTGTGTGGTGTGTGTGTGTGTGTGTGTGTGTGTGCGTGTGTGTGGTGTGTAACACACACAACTTATATTATATATTTATATATATGTATCAATACGTCTATACCTATTATATATCTAGATATACATACATATATAATATTATTAATATTATTATATATAAAATAATATAATATATATTAATAGATTGTATATATATAAATATATTTATGTATATTACATATATACATAGATATATAATATATATATATATATATATATATATATATATTATATATATATTATATATAAACATAAAATATTTCATATATCATGGTATAGTTTATTATATTTTATATCATACAAAAATTTATATACATAAATATACATATATAATGATATGTTATATTTAATTATATATATATTATATATATATATATATATTTTAATATATATATATATACCATATATACATTATATATTTTATATATTTATATATTGATATATTATATACATATCTATACTATCAATGTAACTAAATATACATTGTATACATGTTTATATATAAATAAATATTAATATATATGTATAATATATATATCATATATTTATATATAATATATTATATTATATATATTATATATATATATATATATATATATATATATAATATATATAAAATATATATTATATATATTTTATGTAAAATACATTATACATAATATATTTATATATATATATATATATAATATATATATTTTATATAAAAATATACATATATATATATATATATATATATATATTATATATATATTATATATATATATATTTTATATATATATGTTATAAAATATATATGTATGTATGTATATACATGCATATATTTACACATTTATGCATGCATAGTATGCGCATATACTATATAGGCCTATATAGTCTATTCTCAGGACTTTGTACCTTTGACCTTTTAGACAAATCTTTTCAATTTTTAGAATTATTTAGAGACAGAGTTTGAGGTAAATTTCAGCAGTTGAATATTTTGAGAGTGTTAACTATAATATATATTATATTTTATAAAATATTATATATATATATATATATATATATAGAAGAGAGGAGGAGAGAGGGAGAGGAGAGAGAGAGAGAGAGAGAGAGAGAGAGAAGAGAGAAAGAGAATTAGACACGTCCGATTTATGCCTTCATAGACTAATGAAAACTTTTTTTTTTAGTTTAGGTCTGCAACAAGCGAACGGATTCCATGCTTCGGCAGAGAGGCTTTCTCATTAATTTTCATATTTATTTTTGTACCTAGGCTTCCCAGTTATTCATGCACATATACGTGTTATTCATGCACATATATGTTTTACTCTAAGCAAAAACATATCTTCATGAATTTGAAGACATTTATTAATCACAATAGTTAGCAGAAGGCGATATCACGGCCCGGTGCTTCAGCAAAAGTCATTTCACTTTTATTAATCGTGTTTGTTTCCTTTAAATATGTATTTATGTGTGTAATCCTAGCATATTAAATTAGAAAAAAATAACACATCTGCATACATCTGAAGGCGGTTTTTAACCTGAAATAAAGTGATGAGTACAAATAAACTGATGAGCGCAAATGAACGATGTAGGCAATCAAAGGGCACTGTGCCACATGGCCACTTGCATCGTTTTTATTTTGGGTCAGGTTATTTCAAATGGGGGAGTCATTGACTGCATATATAATGCTAATTTTAAAACCTATATACGCTATTAAAGAAGCCGCGTGGGTTTAATGTTTAGAGCGTCCCGGGCTTTAAGACTGTCACGGCAATCTGAAATTTGAGGTTCAAGTCACCGACCGCCGCGTTTGTTCCCTTGGGCAAAGGAAATTCCCCTTGATTGGGTACCTTTGCCATTGGGGGCCAGCCAGCCCCAAATCAAGTGCTTTTTCCAGCCGGATAATAGAGAGAATGATTACCTAAAAAAGGTACCACCGGCACTCTCCGTGGAAGGAACTGGACCTACACGTACTCCCCCCAAGAGGGATCACACATGAAACTACAAATTTAAATATCATGCTGTGACCACGGCGGCTCAGACATGAACCTACGTTAAAAGAAGAAAAACCTATTTATGTAATATAAAATATTTGACGCGGATTTTTGAATGGGAAATTTATACCAAAAGGGATTAATTTTTGGAAAAATCTGTGAACAAAGTTTTTTTGTAAATTTTTTCACACGGATGGATTTACCGAATAAACTCTAGCAAAAAAAAGGATCTGTAAAGTTTACTTTTTTCAAATTAATTTGATCTTTAACAGTATTTGAAATGTATGAAGTTGTGGAAACTTATTCCTTATTATTTCTAATGAACAATAATAGAGCATAAAACCCTTGAAGCCTTAGTCTTTTCACTCTTCTTAATCATCTCGTTCACAGTTTGTTCTTTGAGCAGCCTTTCTCACCCATTGCCTGTGACTGTAAACGAAAACAACTAAAAGGCGCCGACGCTGTCATCTTTACTATTTCTTCAGCACCGGTTCTTTGGCCCTTGGAGTGGCTCAGAGTGGAGAGGAAGGGTGTGGGGGAAGAAAGGGAAGGGTGGTGGGACCTGCAGTTCGGTCTCTTTTAGAGAGAGGAACGCTCAGGAAGAAGACGCCAATAAATACGATGAGAGTACCGTAGAGTTTAAAGGTAATCTTCATTTCTTGGAAATTTCCTGCTTGAAGTGCTGTATTAAAGATATAATAAAAATGGATGTCTCAATTACCCTGGGAGCGAGGGCTTCAGATAATTTTAAATAATTACTCAATCATCACCGTAACAAGCAATGAACAGATCTTTGCCTACACATTTATATTTAATTAATATAATGTAACTGTAGCTTCTATCATTCTCGTCTCGATATTACGATCAGTGGAATGATTATATTGGTGAAACTGAGAATGATGGTTTTTAATATCATTGTAAGACTCATGATTCATCAGTGTTGTAAAGCATTCCTGCAGAGTTTGGCCTAACCTCTTTATCGAAAATAACGCAGCATCAGACCAGATTGGCCGACGTAAAAAGAAGGTCGACTGTCAGAAAGTGGGAATTATCAGGTCCCCCAAAATAAGACCTATTATTCTCATTAGGATGTGGGATGCATTGTATACCCATGCATACTTGTAGAGTCACGTGCGCCTCTCTCTCTCTCTCTCTCTCTCTCTCTCTCTCTCTCTCTCTCTCTCTCTTTCTCTCTCCCCTCACTCTCTCTCTCTCTTTCTGTGTGTGTGTGTGTGTGTGTATTTTGGGGTGTGTTGGTGGTGGGGTGTGTGTGTGGTGTGTGTGGTGTGCGAGAGAGAGAGAGGAGAGAGAGAGAGAGAGAGAGAGAGAGAGAAGAGAGAGAGAGAGAGAAGATTGGACACAAATCAAGATTTTGATATATGGAATTGGTAATGACAGCTCATTTCACTCCCTGCGTTACATGATATTTTCTCTCGTTAGGCATGTGATCCAATCGTCCATATTCATTGATATATTTCCACTACACAAAACTTAGTTTAGCTTTAAGCTTTTTTTTTGAAATTT
>NW_023654772.1:0-4470 GCF_015228065.2 Penaeus monodon
ATTTTGGGGTCTTGGAGTGAGTACTGGTAGGGGTTCCCCCCGTTCCTTTCCACGGAGGGTGGAAAGGAAAAAGGGTGAATTTTAGTGGGAAGGAACACACACACGTGTGTGTGTTTTTGTGGGGTGTGGTGTTGGGGTGTTTTGTTGTGTGTTGTGTGTGTGTAAATATATAATTTATATTGTAAATATATGTGGTGTGTAGCTATTTTGTATGGGGGTGTTTTTTTATGCGTATTTTTTTGATATACATTATATATATGTGGTTTGTGTGTGTGTTTGGGGTGTGTAAATTATAAAATTTTTATATTAAAAATTGGGGGTGGGGGTGTATGGGGTATGTTTTATGCTTGGTTTTTTTATGCGTATGTTTTTTTAATCATAATTATTGTTTGGGTGTGTGGTGTGTTGGTGGTGTGTGTGTGGTGGTGTGTGTGGGGTGCATACATATATAATATAAAATATAATATATATATAATTTATATATATAATATTTTAAATTTAATTATTATATATTTTTATATATATATATATATATAATTATTTAATTTAAAAATTTTGTGTGTGGTGTGTGTTTTGTGTTGTTGTGGTGGGTGTATGTTGGGTTTTTTGTGGTGTGTGTGCGTGTTTTTTCGGCCTGTGTGTATAAAATAGCAATATATTAACAACACTTTTTAATTTTATATTTATGAATTTATATTTTTATATGTTATAAAATTTTAAAGTATGTATATTATTTTATGTCGGTGTTTTGGGTGCGTGTTGTGGGTGTGTGTTGGTGTGTGTGTGTTGTTTTAGTGAGTGGTGGAGTGGGTGTTTAAAGTGTGTGTTGGTTTTGGGGGGTGTTTGGGTGTGTGTGTGTGTTTGTGGGTGTTGGTGTGTATCTGGATTCCCCCGTCTATGTTTGTGTAGTGTACGTATTGGTTGTATATATATATATTTACTATATATATATATATATATATATTTGTGGTGTGTGTGTGGGGGTTGTGGGGTTGGGGGGTTTTGTGTGTTGTGTGGGTGGTGGTGTGTTGTTGTGTGGTGGGGTTTGTGGGGGGGGTGGTGTTGTGTGTGTATTTGGGTTTTTCCTATATTATTTTTTTCTAAAATTTATTGTATTATTATAAATAATTATTTAATTATATTATTATTTTATTGTTATAATAAAATTTTTTTTATTAATATTTAATAAATTTTAATATATTTACCCACACAACCCCATATATATAATTATATTATATAAAATATTTATATATTATATATTAATAAATCTAACTATTTATATATATATATATATTTGTGTGGTGTGTGGTGTGTGGTGTGGTGTGTGTGTTGTGGTGTGGTTTGTGTTTGGGGGGGGGTGTGGTGTGTGTGTGGTGGGGGTTTTGTGTGGGGGGTGTTTACATATGTTTTATTAACACACACACCACACACCACACCACACACACCACCACCCTATTAATATTATATTTATATATATATTATTTATTGTGTGGTTGGGGGGTTGTGGGTGTGTGGGGGTGGTGTGGGTGTGGGGGTGGTGGGGAAATATATATATATTTATATATTAAAATTTTAATAAAACATACATACTACAATTAAAAATATGGTATATGTTTTTTATAAAAAAAATGTGTAATATTGTATTAATGTTAAAAATTTTTATTTTGTAAATATATAAAATATTATTATAATTATAATATATTATAATATATTTCATACATCAACAATTTACATATTGTATAAAGCCTATTATAAATAAAAGTGTATATAATGTATATATATGTATGTAATTTTTAAAAAATATTATATTAAAATAATTATTAAAAATAAATATATATAATATATAATATATATAATTATTAATGTGGGGGTGTTTTTGTGGCGTGTGTTTTTGTTTTGTGTGTGGGGGGTGTGGTGGTGGGTGGTGGTGTGGGTGGGGTGTGTGTGTATATATTAATATATATAATTTTAATTATATATTAAAAAATAAAAATTTTATATATAAAATATTTTTTATATTAATTATACCCACACACACCACACACAACCACACCACTCACACCCAACCACACACAAAAACAACCCCACAAACACAAATAAATAAAAAAAATTTTTTATTTTTTTATAATAATTAATTTATATATTATATAAATTTTAAAAAATTTTTATATTTTCATAATACATACAATATATACATATAATACCATTTATTTATATATATCAATACATATTGTTTTAATGTATGTATGTATGTATATATTAATATATTTTAAAATTATTATATTTATAATAACTATATATTTTTACATATTATAAAAAAAATTTCAAATTTTAACCATTTTTTTATATATATACTATAAAATATGTATATAGTTTATTATGTATATTATTATATAATATATTTTAATTTTTTATAATTACACCACAAAACCCCCCACACACACCACACCACACACCAACACACATATTATTAATTATAATTATATATATTATAATGGGTGTGGGGTGTGGTGGGTGTGGGGTGTGTGGTTGTTGGGGTGTGAATATATACAACTGTAAACCACACACCACACACACACCACCCCACACACACACACCACACACAAACACCAACACAACACACACCCCACAACACCCCCCAAATTATTTAAAATATATAATATATATATGTAATTAAATTATTAATAATATTATATATTTAATATATTATATATTTAAAATATGCGTGGGGGTGTGGTTTTGGGAAAATTATATATAAAATAATTATATTATATATATATATATATATTACAATATTTTATATTTTTATAATATATTAATAAATATATATATATATATACATATATATTGTAATAATTATATTATTTGTACACCATCCACACACCAACACCACACACACACCACACACCCCACACACACACACACACACACACCAACACACCCACACACAACCCACACACAACAACAAATAAAATATATAAAATATATATTGTATATATATTTATTACATCCCCACATACAAACACATACACATAAAACATAACAGAGACATACGATACACACACCACACCACACACACAAAACACACACAAACACACACCACACACCCATCACACCACTCACTCACTCCTCACACAACCACCACACAACCACACAAAACCACACCGCCCAAAAACACACGCACATATATATACATTACTACTACATATATTTTTACATAATACATATAACTATACAAAATTATATATAGTGGGTTTTACATAAAATGCATATATTACACACAGCCGAAAAACCACCACACACACCAAACACAATACACACACACACACACACACCACACAACACACCAATAATTTAATATAATATATAAAATATATATATTATTAATAAATAAATATTAATATATAATATATATATTTTTATATATATATATAATATTTAAATATATTATATATATATTGTATGCAAACCACCCACACCACACACACACAACCACACACACAAAACCCCAAAAACATATATAATTGTTATACAACCCAAAAAGCATATAACAAACCCATACAACAACGCATAAACCACACCATATTTTCATATATTTAAAATTATAATTTTCACACACACACACACACCACACACACATAAAATAATTTTATACAAAAAATCGCATATAAACACACCTACAACTACGCATACACACACCCCATAATTTACATTATATAATTATATATTTACACCACACACCCAACACACACCCCACACCAAAACACACACACACAACACACACCCTGGTGTGTTCCTTTTTACTCAAATTCCCCCCCCATTTTCCTTTTCCCCCCTCCTGGGAAAAGGGAAATGGGGACCCTACCCCGTCTCACTCCAAGAGCCTCAAACATAAAAAAATACAATTTTGTATCACTGTGACCACGGCGGCTCAAAATAACACACTACCCTAAAAAAAAAAAAAAAAAAAAAAAAAAAAAATTATATATAATATATAATATATTTTTAAAAATATTATATAATATAATGATGTAGTATATATATATTTTTATAATATATTATATATATATATAATATATTATAGGCCGGGTGGCCGGTGGTTTTTGGCTCGGACCCAAAACTGTCCCCGACGGCAATCGAGTTTTTAGGGTTCGGTCCCCCCCCCGGGGCGTTGTTCCCTTGGGCAAGGGACTTCACCTCGTTGCCCTACCCAGAAAACAAAATATCGCCTTGAAAAGTCAAACGCAATGTTTTTAGGGGAAAATCACCGCCGTGGCACAAACCGCGGTTGATTAGGAAGGGGGAAAACCCTCAGGCAGGGGGGCACTGCCTAATTAACCTTCGTAGTAAATTGGAGAAGGCCCTATGTCCCCGCGTGGAACAATGGCTGTTTTTAAAAAAAAAAAAAAAAAAAAAAAAAAAAAAAAAAAAAAAAAAAAAAAAAAAAAAAAAAAACCATCATCATCATTA
>NW_023654773.1:0-4468 GCF_015228065.2 Penaeus monodon
CTTCAGGTAAAGCCTTTAGAGTGCTCACAAACCCCACACGCTATCTGTCTACCTATCTATATATACATTCATACATACCTAATACATATGCACATATGTATGCGTTTATATATATATAAAATAAAATATATATAATATATATATATATATATATATATTATATATATTACATACATATATAAATACACGCAAACATATTAAATTTTTATGTGTATTATTGTGTACATATAATATAAAATATATATATATATATATATATATATACATATACATAAAATAAACGATATATACATATATATATATCTATATATATATATTTTATATATACATATATATATATATACATATATGCATTATATATATCATATATATATATATATATATATATATATATAATATACCACACCACCCTACATGTGTATGGATATATTTATACATAGATAGATAGATATACATATATGTGTATATATATCTATATATGTATATTATGTGTGTGTGTTTGTTTTAAAATATATATATATATATAATATATATATATATTTTATAATATAAAATTAAAACATACAAAAATACACACCCATATGTGTGTGAATTGGGATATATATACATATACAAATATATATATATATATATATATATATATATTATATAATATATATATATATATATTATATATATATATTATTATCTATATATATATATATATATATATATATATTATATTATAATATATATAATATATATATATAATTAATATATATATATATTATATTATATATATATTAAATAAAATATATATATATTTGTATATGTATATATAACCTTCACACACATTTTTTGGTTTTATTGTGTATGTATATATATATATATATATATTTATATATTAATTATATATAATATATAAACAAAACACACAACATACATATCAATATAGATATTATACACATATTGTATACTATCTATCTATGTATAAAATTTTCCATACACTGTTTGTGTGGTTAAATATTATTATAATATATATTATATATTATATATTATATATATATATTATATAATTTATGTTATATTTTGTATTAATATATTTTATATATATATATATTAATTTTAATAATATTATATAATATATAATATTTAAAACTTATATATTTAAAAGTATTATCGTTTATATTATTTTTTTTATTATATATATATTTATATATTTTAAAATTAAAATTGTCACATTAATACACATATAAATATATATGTTTGCGTTATTTATTTGTATGTATATTATATATATTTTATATATATTATATATATATATATATATTATAAAATATATATTTAAACCATACATATGTGCAATGTATAAGGTGGTATAATGAATATGAAGTAGACGAAGCGTGTGTGTTTGTGGCACTCTAAAGGCGTTCCTGAAGGCCGCTCTCCTCAATATTTCAGCTTAAAAAGTATTTACAGCGAACTCCCCTCCGCGAGCTCACAGTGGGCAGCTTGTAAACTTTTTAGTTGGGTTTTTTTCTATTATTCTTTCCACCTTTATTTTTTTTTTTTGTGTGAGGGATTCTTCGTTAAACTTTTTTTAGGGAATTTCATGAAAAATATTACAGTGATAATTGATGATATCACACGCACGCGCACACTATTTATATATTATTAATGTATATATATATATATATATATTATAAAATATTTATATTAATTTTTTCTTTCTTTCTTTTTTGTAATTTTTTTGTTTTTTATGGAAATTTTTTTTTATTTGGTATATGTAAACTAACTCGTAATAAAATTTGTAGGAATATATTTACAAAATTTTTCCCACTATTTTACATGGGGATTTTTTTACTGTTCGTATAGATTTTTCCCTTTTTAGATTCTGACATAATTTTTTGTTTCTCACACGGAGAATTTTCTTTATAAATTTTTTTTTTTGATTCTATTAATATTCATCTATTATTCTCGCTCTGTTTTGAATAATCTTGGGATAAAATTCGCTTTCGTTATGCTGATTGCTTCTTTTTCCTTTTAAAACATACTTCAAAACGTTCATTATCTTTTATAATATTAAATCTAATAATTTTCTGATCTTTTTTTTACAGAAAAATTTTTCCCCTATAAGATATTTTCTATAAATTCCCGATATATAAACTCTAAAAGAGAAAAATTTTAATTTCTATAAAAAGCGCAGGGGTCCCTTAAAAAAATTTTAAAAGAAAATGAACGTAAAAATTTTGAATGTGAAACCAAATTACTTTTCGAAATTTTATATTTTCCCCTAATGACCTTTGCTGTGGACGTGCAGATATCTTAGATAATCAATTAACTGAAACTTTAAACAAGAAGCTGTTGGTAGTTGTATATCACGTAATCTTGCTCAGCATATAAATGGCAACAAAAGAGAGAGAAAATAGCGCGCAAATTTCTCAGGGGCACGAAGGTCAAAAAGGTCAAATAAGATGTTCCCAGGATAAGGTGTGTGTGTGTGGGAGGGGGGGGGGAGAGTTGATTGTTTTAAAGACAAATTAATTAACAGGTAATCAATAGTGTGATATTGATTGGTAAGGAGGCAAAGATTGAGATTTTCCGATGTTCAAACTTTTGTAGAATATTCATTATCATTATCATTGCTGTTAATATTATTGCTTTATCAATATTGCTATTGTTCTTATATTGTTATTACCATCATCATCGTCATTTTCAATGAAAAAGACATCGTCTATACCCTACACAACGCCCGGAAATCCACATACCGCATAATACATTCTTCCCCATGATGATTGCTCCTCATTACCAAAACTTTGTCCAGAAGTCGACATTCCGAACTAGCACCTCATTTACTGGTAACTTCGATTCGTCTCAGTCAGTCCTAGTAGCGTAATTAGGGAAATTACTTCACAAATGTAATTTTTCCCCCTGCGGTTCTCTCATCTTAGATTGCAAATTGCAGTATGCTATTGAAGTCAACAACCCGTCTACTGCCTAATCGTGATCGTTGTTATTCACAGCATCATCATCATCGTTATTGTAAGTGTAAAACCGTCACCATCGTAATTGTCATCGTTATCATCTTTAGTAATCATTTTCATAATGATAATGTTGCACACACACTTTACTCACAGACAAAAAAAAGAAAGAAAAAAAGAAGAAAAAAAAACATTATGAATCACACATTAACCACACGAGAAGCATAATCCTTTCGCGAGAACACAAAGCCATCGGTGTAGGCGTAAGGGACCCTAACAAGCCACGCCCTTCAGTGTTACTCCTAATTCTCCTTAACGAAGCTCATTGTGAAGCCTTCTGTAGTTGGCGTGGGGTCGTGGCTGACCTCTTGATTAGTGGTATCGTTGTTTTGGAAGTTTTCGGTTCTGTTGTTGGTGGAATAATGCGAAAGAGGAAGGGAGGAGGGGATGGGATGGGGAAAGGGAGTGGGAGGGGGAGAGAGGGAAGGAGAGGAGGAGGGGCATGGGGAGGGAAAGAGAGAGAGAGACAGAGACAGAGAGAGAGAGAGAGAGAGAGAGAGAGAGAGAGAGAGAGAGAGAGAGAGAGAGAGAGATTTTTTTAACGAGTAATCCCAAACCTGATGGCAATAATTCAACGTACAGTACATAAATACCATGTCCTAAAATCAAACACCCAAATGCAATATTTCCTAATAATAGACATGCCATTAATATATTTTGGTATTGTCGTATTTTTCATTCTAAAATAGCCTATAAACATTCATTTGAGGCCTTCTTGTCATTTCTCTTGTGACCTCGAAAACCACAACCCATAAATGATAGAATAATAGATACGCAATTATAATAAATACATACTAAAAGACATAATATATAAATAAACAATAAACATAAATAATAAAACACCTCTTACTTCTTTGAATTCTGTTTGGAGGAGTTTCTTATGTCCAGTTAGGCCTATGCCATATATAACTACTTTGCAATGCCTTTTCAACACTAAAATGCAAATGTGTATGACACGATTAACAAAAATAAATTACTTTATTGCAAGGGTTCCTTCTGAGCTTTGACAATTTGTTTCCCATTTTACCATCTTCCCAACCGCGTGCGCTTACCAGCTGTACCCTCCTTTCCACCTGTTGCAGACGACGTGCAGCCTGATGGTGGCCCTCCTGGCGGCGATCGGCCTGGCGGCGGACCAGCCAGGCAGCCGGGACGAGCTGTGGGCGCCCTCCTTCGCCCAGGAGCCCAAAGGACACCCCGCCGCCCTTGGACTGGAACGCCCAGGCCTGGCACGGCGCCTCACCCATGCTGAGGCCCAGCCGCCCCTGGCCGCAAGCCGACGAGGACCTGGCACGCCCAGCGGCTTGGGAAGCGACCCCGCAGGACACCTCGCCCGACGCGGTCCGGATTCACGACGACAGCGTCCTTGGCGGAGACTTCAGCGAGGCCGAGAAGGAGGCCATTATGGAGGTGATGCAAACCCGACCGGGGCACTCGCCCTGCTGGCG